>NW_023615192.1:0-40001 GCF_013339695.2 Rhipicephalus sanguineus | reverse complement strand
AGCATTGCTTGACCTCAGAGGAATAGATCAACGATAGTTACGTATGATTTATCACATCATCGCATCGTAAAGTGCACTTAGTCCGCCAGGATGACGCAGTGTCATCTTCATTTCTTACGAGGCTGGGCGATGGCCCCATGCTGACCGATGATGATGCTAGATTGACTGACAGCAGCTTTGTAGACCAGGCTACGTAGGACACATACGCCCAGATAGTGTACGAATACGACAAGCGCTGGATAGTGCTAGCACTATCCAGGCCTACTAGCCTCGATGGCCTATACCTCACCAACGCGAACGCTGACTTAAGGTTGCGACATGTCACCGGCTAGAAAGACAGACCATTTGTCGATGAAATGACCGAGGCATCCACGATTTCCAAAAGCTGTACTATACATCATATAACACTGCACATCGACCCCTGGTCACAGCGTTCACAACCGAATCAAATAACAAATCATGACGAGCTGCTGATGCTCACTGACGACGGTGATGATGACCTTGTTCAAGAACTGTCAAGAACTTCTTCCACGCATGCACATGGGTTCGTGAAAGGTGCTTGCGTAAGGAACAAGTATAAGTACGACATATCCGCTTACCGCTTCTGGTGTTGGTAATATCCACGTTGCCGTTGGCAGCGTTACCCAAGTGTAAACAACTGGTTATATAACACATATGCGGCTCTTTAACATATATGTGTGCGTATAAAATTTATACAAATCTTTAGCGTCATTTTGTAATGCTTGGCTCAGTAAAAAAAATTACGCCACGTGCTCGCCGCGTGCTTCGCATAACATAACATCGACTCTCACGGTACGTGGGATCTTTTATTACGACGGCAGCCACCTTTCGATATTTGCGAAAAGCAAGACTACCAGTGTACTCTTATTTCGGCGCACGTTAAAGAACACCCAAGTGGTAAAAATTATTCCGTAGTACTACGCTGTGGCAAGCCTCGTGGTCATATACATACCCTTTTATGCGCGTATGACCTCAGAATTTATTTATTTAAATTACAAGGCATAGCTAACCTATTAGGAAAATGCAACAGCCACTTTAAATGCCTAAGCACTTCTATTCCGAATCGACGAGGAAACTGTCCTTCACTCTGTCACGAAAGGATCATCGCTGCAAAGAAAAAAAAAACATGACTGATCCCTCGGTCATAGGAATCGGTATAACACGAAAGTAAAACGTGTCTTCACAGACGTAGTTGAGCGTTTCTTGTGGATTGTTTCGTCTGAGGGCGAAGGAATGAATGCTATAGCAACAAGTTGTAAAGTCACGCGAAGAACGGCAAGCAGCTCGAAACTTGCAATGCGCTGCTCAAGCAGAAATGACCCACGGAACGAACATACACATGATGAGCGCGAACTAACAACTGTCACAGCTTGACAGTTAAAGCGCGCAGAGCAGGACGCACGGAACGAACGCACAGGTGTACACTTAGGAGCGTGAACTGCCACAGTTTTAACTTGTTTGCTTTTTAGCTCCACGCTCTTGTCGCCAAAGTGGCCGCTGCAGTGAGCGAAGTGATCTTCGTGCTCTCTGCAACATCAACGCAAACTTGCGGTGAGAGCGCGAGTCGGAGAAGACAAGCGCGCGCACGAGCGACCACGCCCTGTCGAGGCGCACTCTCATCTCAACGCGTGGGGCGACGACCATTAAAGCGCGCCCTCCGAGCCCTTCGCGCCATCTCCCTAGTGATAACGAAAACACGCTGATGTACCATCGATCTCTGAGTACGGCCACCGGCAAATGGTGTATATAATTAGCACGCCGTTAGTATGGCGAAAAACGTGCCGTCTGTGGCGGAGTTGTTTCGCGCTGCGCGCTGGTGATCCAGGGCTCGTAAGTTCGACTGCCGGGGACGGAACTTTTTCTTTTAGTTTTTTTCTTTGGCATATGTCATTTTACAACGTCATATCCGTGACGGAAACGCGTCAGTGGGGCCACGGCATAAAACACTTTCGTGTTAATAAATTTTCAAATCAAAACTCACAGGGTACGTCCCTTATGCATTCGCCTAAGATAACTCCAAGGCCAAAGCCACCTTCTTTTAACACAAAAGCATTTTATGCCGGGGTCCACGAAGTCCATCCCTTACGGATATGACGTTGACAAAACGAACGCCAACGGGCGTGAACGAAAAAAAAAAACAAGAAAAAGTTCTGCCGCTGGGAATCGAACCCACAACTATGCGGCCGCGACGGTAAGCGCCCGATGCTAGACCAACTAAGCTACCTTGGCTTTTTTTATTTAATGCATCTAAGCTACCTTGGCAGATGCTGGACACTGCACGAAGGCGCATTATATATTTCACACATTCTCGCTCGCACGGTGCTCTCTGTTGGCTGTGTAGGTAGGCGGGGCGGCGCGGGGCGGGGCAAAGCAAGGCGAGGCGGGGCGGGGCGGTGCCGTCTTCTGTGAGAGGTGAAAAGAAGTAAGGCGTCACGATCGACACTTCCTAGCGCTTAATCCGAGATTGCACGCGATATCGGAGGTCATGGCGAAAGCGTCTCGATACCAGCGAGGGACACTCGCCGCGCTGGCGTCGAACGTAGTTAAGTTCTTTGCCTTTCGCTTCGTGTTATGTGCACCGTCTCATCGGAGTAGTGCAGCCTCCACATGCACGAACGGGATTTCTCCGCCGCCGACTACTTCGATTGCGAGAGCACCGACTAACAAAACTGCTGCAATACGTGTTGCAGAAAGGATACGATTTCCACGGGGAATGTCGTGCTTCGGTGGAACGAGACAGAGGCAAGCGGGACGCACGCGTGTGTGGCTCAAGCGACGAACCTCTACGAACTAGGCGTCAACATGAGTGCACCCACGCCAAATGCTGCTATAGCTGCGAAACACGAATAGACATTGTACAAGCTCTCATATATCAATACATAATAAGCAATACTTCAGTGAAGACACGTTTCACTTTAGTGTTACACCGATTCCAATGACGGAGCCACGTTTTTCTTCCATTTCTCCTCAGTTCCCCTACGCGTGAAAGCTTTCAGCACCTGGCTTGGTTTTGCACTGCCTCCGGGATCGGAGGCATTTCAAGATTTCTCCACCGTACGTGCCACCGGTATGGGCCGACATATTAAAAATATTATCTGGAGTTTAACGTCTTAAAACCACGAGAATGTTATGAGGGACGCCGTAGTGAAGGGCTCCGGAATTTTCGACCACCTGGGGTTCTTTAACGGCACCTAAATCTAAACACTCAGGCCTCAAACATTTTGGCCTCCATCGAAACTACAAGGCCGCGTCCCGGATTCGATCCCGCAATCTTCGGGCCAGCAGTGGAGCGCCATAAGCACTAGACCACCATGGTGGGGCGATGGGCCTACCTAGGACCAAGCAATGATTTCACGTGTTCATGGCATCAAATGAGGTGATCATGACAGGTCATGAAAACATCACATATTTCGGCGATCTGTAACATCACGATGAGGTCATCGCACGATGACTGTTTTTATCACTCGTGTTGACGGCGACTGTCACTTCTCGCATCGAAGACTTTCGCCTCAAAACAAACTATCTTGGCGGTGCTGTATTTCCGCACACACAGAGAAGGCAAGTGTCCTAACTAATGGGCTACTCCGTTTCGTGCTCAAGACGTGCTTTCGTTCAAGATCACCTTCGCTTGAGACATGTAAGATTTCGCCTTCGTAACATGCAAACGATTCAAGAGCAGTAACCTGCCACTTTACATCGATATGAGTTAAGAAAATAGAAAAAAGTTTATTTAATCGTAGGACGCTACGAACACTTGGAAAGTGTGTCCGTACAACAAGAACATTAACATTCACCAAATCACTAAACACAGTAAACAATATTGTCACACTTACGCGGCGGTCTTGGCCCGGAAGCACGGAGACGAGGCGACTTGAAAAGAAATAAACTTTATTTGGGCGAACTTGTGCCCATAAAAGAACTGCGTGAAAAAAACGGTCGGTGGCCTCGAAACGGCCTGTGCGGTTCAGCGTCGGCGGAAGGAATGCCCGCGCTCTCTTCGCCGATACGCATCAGTGTCTCACGTGGTCCCACTGCTTATCAAAAGCATGCCCAGCGTGCGAGCGACGGAACGACGCGCTACCGACGCCACACTGTAGATAAGCTGAGGGCGGTGCTGCGCAAAGAAGTGGGCACCAACATAAACGCACGTGGCAGTGCTCCCCCACGAAAGAGCATCGTCCCGATGCTACAAAGTAATCAATACAAATGAAACTGGAAGCTTTCTAACAAATAGTGTAGGAAAAAAATATACACATCACAAAAGATTGTCCGTGAGTCAACTAACGCTGGAAAAACCTTTTCATGCGCATGACATGCACGACTTCAGGGCGCGCCCGGAGTCGTTGAGATTGCGCAACCCCATCAGGAACAACTTCATACTTGAGCGGCCCCAGACGCCGTGTGATCTTGTAAGGTCCAAAGTAGCGACGAAGGAGCTTCTCGCTGAGACCGCGACGGCGAATTGGTGTCCATACTAGTGTGCCTCGATGTGTGCGCCCCCCTTAGGGTGTTGCCATTCTTTGAAGGGGCTGATGCCGCCACGACGCCATTTTTTGCCCCGCGTCTCGTGCCTCTCAGCGCAGCTGCCGTAGAGGGGTGAGACGCCGCTAAGAAGCCGTGGGCTAAAATATGGCAGCCGCGCCGCAGTAGACGCCGCAGATGTCCTCACCCTGCACAAAACGCGCAACAAAACGCGCATCAAGGCACCCTAGTCCATACCATTACACGATCACCAGGTGCGAAATCCTGCTCGCGGCGTCGCAAGTTGTAGTGCCGGGCATCGGCGTGTTGCTGCTGCTTTATGAGTGTTCGGGCAAGCTGGCGGGCTTCCTCTGCACGTTGTAGAAATCCGGCAACATCTTCGTCGATGTTCTCATCATCGACGTGTGGTAGCATGGCGTCCAGCGTAGTCGTAGCGTCTCGGCCATGAACAAGTTGAAAGGAGTCATATGCGTTGTCTCCTGCTGCGCTGTATTATACGCGAACGTAACGTAGGGGAGAACTTCGTCCCACGTCTTGTGCTCGACGTCCACGTACATAGCGAGCATATCGGCAAGCGTCTTGTTGAAACGTTCCGTGAGGCCGTTTGTCTGGGGGTGTTAGGCTGTCGTACGGCGATGACAGGTGTGGCTGAAACGCAATATCTGTTGTGTGAGCTCTGCAGTGAACGCCGTTCCCCTGTCGGTAATAAGGACCTCAGGTGCGCCATGACGGAGAACGATGTTCCTCACAAAGAATCTTGCGACCTCTAGTGCACTCCCTGACGGTAACGCTTTCGTTTCGACGTAGCGCGTCAGGTAGTCCGTAGCCACCACTACCCATTTGTTCGCATTGGACGACGTCGGGAACGGACCAAGCAGGTCCATACCGATTTGCTGAAAGGGCTTCGTTGGGGGGTCAATTGGCTGCAGGAGTCCAGCCGGCCTAACAGGTGGGGTCTTGCGCCGTTGACAGTCGCGGCAGGTTCTTACATAGTGAGCAACGTCGGCGTTGAGACGCGGCCAGTAGTATTTTTCCCGGATTCTTGATAAAGTACGAGCGAATCCAAGATGTCCGGCGGTCGGCTCGTCGTGAGACGCCTGCAAAATCTCTTGCCGCAGATTGTGTGGCACGACTAAAAGGTACGTCGACCTATTCGGTGCAAAGTTCTTCTTCAAGAGTACGCCATTGCGGAGGCACAGTGACGAGATGACACGCCTGTACATCCTTGGTGGTGAATGGGTGTTGCTCTCCAGGAAGTCAATGACGCTGCGTAGGTCGGGATCTGCGCGTTGGTTGTCTGCGAAGTCACTAGCACTGATTATCCCGAGAAAACCGTCGTCGTCATCGTCGTTAGGTGGAGCTGGTTCAACGGGTGCTCTTGAGAGACAGTCTGCGTCTGAATGTTTTCTTCCCGACTTGTAGACCACTGTTACGTCAAACTCCCGTAGCCGTAAGCTCCAACGAGCTAAGCGACCGGACGGGTCCTTCAGGTTGGCGAGCCAGCACAAGGCATGGTGGTCGCTGACCACTTTGAACGGCCTGCCGTACAAGTACGGTCGAAATTTTGTGACTGCCCAGATGACGGCCAGACACTCCTTTTCAGTTGTCGAGTAATTGCGTTCAGCCTTCGAAAGAGATCTGCTGGCGTACGCGATGACCTGTTCCTGTCCGTCCTTTGTTTGGACCAGTACAGCGCCAAGCCCTAAGCCACTTGCGTCTGTGTGAACCTCGGTATCGGCGTCCTCATCGAAATGACCAAGTAGTGGCGGCGACTGTAGCCGTCGCTGAAGTTCCCGGAAGGAGTCTTCATGTGGCTTCTGCCACTCATAATTCACGTTGGATTTCGTGAGGCGAGTAAGGGGCTCGGCGATTTGTGAGAAGTTCCGGACGAAACGCCTGTAATAGGCGCAAAGTCCCAGAAACCTCTGCACCGCCTTCTTGTCAGCTGGTGGTGGAAAGTTTGCGATGGCGGCTGTTTTCTGGGCGTCAGGGCGTACGCCATCACGATTAACTACATGGCCTAAAAACAGAAGTTCTTCGTAGGCGAAGCGGCACTTCTCTGACTTTAACGTTAGACCCGACGATTTCATTGCCTCGAGTACTGCCTGTAGCCTTTGGAGGTGTTCTTCAAAGTTTGCTGCAAAAACAACGACGTCGTCGAGATAAACGAGGCAGGTTTGCCACTTGAGTCCTGCCAAAACTGTGTCCATAACTCGTTGAAATGTGGCGGGTGCAGAACAAAGTCCAAATGGCATGACTTGAAATTCAAATAGGCCGTCCGGTGTAATGAATGCGGTCTTCTCCCGGTCTCTTTCATCGACTTGAATCTGCCAATAACCGCTCTTCAAGTCCATCGAGGAAAAGTACTTGGCACTGCAGAGTCGGTCAAGAGCGTCATCGATTCTCGGTAGTGGGTAAACATCTTTTCTCCTGATGCTGTTGAGTCGGCGGTAATCGACGCAAAACCTCAGTGTACCATCTTTCTTCTTCACGAGTACGACGGGTGAAGACCACGGGCTATTCGATGGCTTAATGATGTTTTCGCGAAGCATTTCCTCGACTTGTGCTCTGATTGCGTCGCGCTCTCGTGGTGAAACGCGATATGGGCTCCGGCGGATGGGTCGGGCTGATTCGTCGGTGATTATACGGTGCTGCGCAATCGGCGTGTGTCCGATTTTAGATGACTTTGAGAAGCATTCGGCATAACCCAGAAGAAGGCTGCGTAACTTTTCTTGCTTGTGCTCTGGAAGGGCAGGGTTGACGTCAAAGGTTGGGTCATCTTTCATCAGCGATGATACGTCGGCGGATGATTGTGACAGCGTACATGCGCTTCCTACTTCGTCAATCTGTTCTACAAATGCGATCGTCGTGCCTTTATTCAAGTGCTTGTGCTCGGAACTGAAGTTCGTTACGAGAATGTCTGCTCGGCCTCGATGTAATTGCACCACGCCACGTGCGACACATATTTGTCGATCTAAAAGCAACTGCGCATTTGTTTCGACCATCACGACTCCGGCTGATTTTTCTTTCGTTTCGACGGATGCGAAGACGCTTGTACGGGGTGGGATTGTCACTTCATCTTCAAGGATTGCGAGGGGGGCACTTTGGTAGCCGGTGCTTTCCGTTGACAAGGATCGCTCACTGGTAAGCGTAAAAGATCCCGTTTTGAGGTCATCACTGCACCATTTTCGGTCAGGAAATCCATCCCAAGGATAATGTCACGTGAGCACTGTTGCAAAACGACAAAGTTCACTGGGTACGTATTACCGTGAAAAATCACTCGCGCGGTGCAACGTCCAATTGGCGTTACGAGATGCCCTCCTGCCGTGCGAATCTGTGGTCCGTCCCACGCAGTTCTTACTTTCCTCAGATGCGCTGCAAACGGTCCGCTTATCACTGAGTAATCGGCGCCAGTGTCAACGAGCGCGGTTACTTGACGTCCGTCGATCATGACCTGTAAGTCGGCACTTGGCGTACGGCTTCGGGGTCGAGTAGTGATCGATTGTGCGGTGTGTCGCTTGGACCGGTCACGGCTGCGTCGACTGCAAGTTTCGAACTTGGGCGTTGTCGCGGTGTTAAGTCGTAGTGACCCAGCGTCGGATCGTGGCGTCACGTCGTCGGGTTGTCGCGCCACGGCAACGGTTCGTGGCGTTGTTGTTGGAGGGTCTTGCTTGGTTCGCTGGGAAGCGGCGTCACCTCCGTACGTCGCTGTCGTTAGTTTCCCTGACGAGGGCTTGGAGATCGCTCTCCTGTTCCGTAGAAGCGCGCTGAGTGTGGCGACTGGGTGCGGCGTGATTGCGCTGAAGGCGACCTGGGGCGGGACTGCGCTTGTCCTTCCATTTCTCTCAGATATGCCTCGATTTCATGCGGCCGCTGGCCTGGAAGGGGGCGGGGGGCGTTGACGCTGAAACCTCGCAGGCCCATCCGGCGGTAAGGGCATGTTCGGAGCACGTGGCCGGCTTCGCCACAGTGGAAGCATAACGGGCGTCGGTTTGGTGTCCGCCAAAGGTCAGCCTTCTTCGCAGTGGCTTCTTGATAAGCCATAGGTCGGCTTTGCAGCGGCGGTCGTGATAACGGCGTGTAGGGCTGGGGAGGCGGTGACGGTGTGTACGTATCAGTGCGCGTGACTAGAGGCATCTGGCTACGGATAGCATCGGCATAAGTCATCACTGCGGGCTGCGGCACTGGTTGCAACACCGTCTGGGTCGGAAATGCTGTTCCTAGCGCCTGATGCAGCTCGTCGCGAATGACGCTTGTCAGAGGTGCGACGTGTGGGCTAGCCGCAGGGAGCAATTTCTGAAGTTCTTCGCGGATTATGGTCCGTATGGTCGCACGAAGACTATGAGCGTCTGGTGTATCAAAGCCCACGTTGCCCGAAGGAACAGCTGGCAAGCCGCGGTTGTATTGTCTGGCTCGCAGGTCAAGTGTTTTTTCAATTGTTGCCGCCTCTGTCACAAATTCTGCAACTGTCTTCGGCGGGTTGCGAATGAGGCCGACGAACAACTGTTCCTTCACGGCTCGCATCAGGTACTGGAGTTTCTTTTCCTCAGTCATATCGTCGTCCACGTGTCGGAAGATCTTCTGCATTTCCTCGACAAACACAGTTACAGGCTCATTGGGGTGCTGCTGACGGGTCTGGAGCATCGCCTCAGCCTGTTCTTTTCGGTGGGCGTGTGGGAATGTAGATGCCAGCCGTCTTTTAAAAATGTCCCAAGTCGTCAAGGAAGTCTCCTGGTTTTCATACCAAGTTCGGGCGGAGTCTTCGAGAGAGAAAAAGACGTTGCGCAGTTTGTCTTCTTCCGACCACTTGTTATACAATGCGACTCTCTCGAACCTGTCCAGCCACTCTTGCGAGTCCTCGCAGGCGGAGCCATGAAACTTCGGTGGTTCCTTCGGTTGTTGGAACGTAAACGTAGCGGGATCAGCGGTGTTTGTCATCGTTGTTGAAGGATGCGCGTTCACGTGTCGTTCAGGGTCTTCCAAC
The DNA here is from genome assembly GCF_013339695.2 of Rhipicephalus sanguineus. Lineage (NCBI taxonomy): Eukaryota > Metazoa > Arthropoda > Arachnida > Ixodida > Ixodidae > Rhipicephalus > Rhipicephalus sanguineus. The sequence continues at coordinate 30,514 of NW_023615192.1, read as the reverse complement.
AGTCCGTACTCCGGAGGCAGTCCCTGGCGCCTTCGACTGGTTCGGGTTTCTCCCGGGTTGTCTACCTTCACGGCTTCGGTGCGGTCGTCTTTGCGTAAGGGGCTAGCTTCACGGCTTGAAGGGGGTGATCCAACCATAAGCACCTCCACCAAATGTCACACTTACGTGGCGGTCTTGGCCCGGAAGCAAGGAGACGAGGCGACTTGAAAAGAAATAAACTTTATTTGAGCGAACTTGTGCCCATAAAAGAACTGCGTGAAAAAAACGGTCGGTGGCCTCGAAACGGCCTGTGCGGTTCAGCGTCGGCGGAAGGAATGCCCCCGCTCTCTTCGCCGATACGCATCAGTGTCTCACGTGGTCCCACTGCTTATCAAAAGCATGGCCAGCGCGCGAGCGACGGAACGACGCGCTACCGACGCCACACTGTAGATAAGCTGAGGGCGGTGCTGCGCAAAGAAGTGGGCACCAACATAAACGCACGTGGCAGTATCAATGTATATGGAACGGTTGCTACCGGAGTCAGAATATGCAAGCAATAGCCTACCTCTCATGTGACAGAGCCGTAAAGACTACTCTAGGAAACATTGCGAGATATACACAACTACACCGTTAACATCCGATCAACATGAACTACAATGTAATTCATATGTAACCAACAACCACTAAAAACGGATCATTATATTTAGCTTATCAGAAGAGCGTTCCAAAACCATGGTTGATCCCTCTGTCATGGGAATCGGTATAACACGAAAGTAAAACGTGTCTTCACAGACGTACTTGAGCGCTTGATGTGGATTGTTTCGCCCGAGGGCGAAGGAATGAATGCTATAGCAACAAGTTGTAATGTCACGCGGAGAACAGGAAGCAGCTCGAAACTTGCGATGCGCTGCTCGAGCAGAAAGGACGCACGGAGCGAACATACACAGGATGAGCGCAAACCAACAACTGTCACAGCTCGACAATTAAAGCGCGCTGGTCAAATACAAAGGAGGACGTACGAAACGAACGCACAAGTATACACAGGATGAGCGCGAACTGTCACAGCTGTAACTTATTTGTTTGTGAGCAGCGCGCTCCTTTCGCAAAAGCGGCCGCTGCAGTGAGCGAAGTGACCTTCGTGCTCTCTGTAACTTCAGCGCAAACTTGTGGTGACAGCGTAAGACGTACAAGATAAGCGCGCGCGCAGGAGCGACCACGCCCTGTAGAGGCGCACGCTCATCTCAACGCGTGGGGCGACGCGCGCCGTTCGAGCCCTACGCGCCATCTCGCTAGTGATAACGAAAACAAGCTGATGTACCGCGATCTCTGAGTACAGCCACCGACAAATGGTGTATATAAATAGCACGCCGTTAGCATGTCGAATAGCGTGCCGTCTCTGGCGGTGTCGTTTCGCTCTGGGGATCGAGGGGTCGTAAGTTCGACTCCCGGTGAAGGAACTTTTTCTTCTAGTTTTTTCTTTGCCATATGTTACTGTTTATATTTTAGAACGCCATATCCGTGACGGAAATGCGTCAGTGGAGCCGTGGTGTACCCCGGCATAAAACACTTTCGTGTTAAAAAAGCAATAATCCAATAATACAGGTGAAGATCTGCTGTTACGCTGTTTTGAAAATTTTAGCTGGAGCTAAGATTTATGCAGGGCTTTGAATTTGTATCGCGATACGATACAAGATACTCAGGCAAAAAGTATTTGAGATACAGATACAAGATACTACCGCAATAATTGTATCCGACACGATACTTGCCAATTGTATCTTAACATACTTCGATACATTAGGAAATTTGTTATAACAGATCCATATAATGTAGCAGCAAACACCAATGCACAAAAACGTCTGCTTGCAATTTATTAGCTGGTTGACAATAAAGTTTATTCCTCCTACTCTTGCTCAAAGTACATTACCTCAATTCTGAAATAACTTACTGCAGTTTGTTTAAGCTGCTTAACAGGACACCTCTTTAAAAACTTCGCTGACAGCGGTTCTTGCTTGTTTTTTTTTTTGTAATTGATGGGAGTCGCTGCTCAGCTTGCCGACCAGCCAGCGGGTTGCCATCTACTCACAAGAACTTTAATAAGAAGCCTTGTCACGATGGTGCAAATACCGGCGTGGACATTTACCTTTGCGTAAGCCACCGCTACGCAATACTGGATCCCCGGACATGTGTACAGCAGCAACAAAGCTGGTAGCAACATTTTTCATGACGCACAGTGTATACGTAGAGGACCTAAAACAGAAATGGCTGTTGATACTCTACGCATCTTCTAGTGTAAAGCATTCTTTATCAATATACTCAGTGACGTGCAATTTTTGAACAATTTTTCTTCAACGAAAGAACATGTGCAGCCAGGAAACGTCTCAGACGTATTGTATTGTCACGTGGTATAGTGTCGAATATGAAGGCGGGAGTCAAATTGTAGAAACGAAACTCATTACTTAGTTAACTTGCGCCAAGGAAACTAAGTAACTGAAAGCACAAGCAAAGCACGCTGCACGGTGATAGCGGCGATCACATTCGTCGGTCGTCGGTAATCTGATCATCGGCGGAACGCGTCGTCTTTCATACATCAGGGATCAAAGCTTCCAGCATTATCACTAGAGCTCGCGCAAGCTCCCGACTAAACTAGACTGCTCGCGTCCTGCGCTTATTAAATGCGAAGCATTTCTTAGCGAACCTCTGGCACTTTGAGCGTTTCTATCTACGTATCTATCTATCTATCTATCTATCTATCTAGCCGCCTACGTCTAGGTGCTCTCATGATGGCCTCCTTAACTTGGTGTAGACCCAAATTTGCATGGGAGGGTAAGAGGAGTTGACGAATATGACTGCCGGGTCATGACATGAATAACGTTAAAATCTTGCTGCGTACGTCGACAAACCCTTTCCACTAGACACGTGTGGCACATACCCGTTTACCACGGGCCGCGGTGTACGGGTATGCGCCACAGGTGATTGACAGTTTATATCTACCCAGGAACGGCGAGAACAGACATTGATAACTTAAATGCAAGAGCGTTAAGGAAAACCAACGTCGGCAGCGTTGACTCAACGAATGGAAAGAATGAAAATTAGGATCCCGGCAGGAATCGAACCCAAGCATTCTGCGTGGCAATCAGGTATTCTACCACTGAGCCACGCCAGGTCAAAAAACAGCCTACACAGGCGAAATGTCTGTGCAACGTCAATTGCGGTTGTGGTGCTGGTTTTCTAATTTTACGAAAAAGCAATAAACACTACATGATACTCCTACGATGTGTACTACTACGATACAGGCGTCATATGAGATTAACGTCTGTAGTTCCAGTGTTGGCTCCGCTTTTATAGCAGTCTAATAAACAATACGTTTGTATTCCTATGATTCAGCATGTAATATTGAAGCATTGCTCGACCCCGGAGGAATACTGTAACGAAAGTTACATATGATATCCACATCACCGCACCGTAAAGTCACTTCGTCCACCAGAACGACGCAGTGTCCTCTTAGTTTCTTACGAGGTTGCGCGATGGCCTCATGCTGACCGAGGATGATGCCAGATTGATTGACAGCCGCTTTGTAGACTAGGCTACGTAGGCCACATACGCCCAGGTAGTCTACGAATACGACAAACACCATCCAGTGATGTTGGTCTACGTAGCACTATCCAGGCCTACCAGCCTCGACGGCCTATACCTCACCAACGCGACGGGTGGCTTCAGCTTCTGACATGTCGCCGGCTCTGTCGACAGACAATGTCTTGACGAAATGACCGAGGCATCCACGAATTCCAACAGCTCTAGTATACAAAATACTTCACTACACATGGACCCCTCGTCACCACGATCACGACCGGATCCTATAATAAGTTATGACCAGCTGCTGGTACTCACTGATCACGGTGATGATGTCCTTGTTCAAGAGCAGTCAAGAACTTCTTGCACACATGCACATGGGTTCGTGAAATGTGAGTGCGTTTTTTGGGACACGTATAAGCACTACATATCAGCTTACCGCTTCTGGTGTTGGCAATGCCAACATTGCCATTGGCAGCATTACCCAACCGTAAACAACTGGTTATATAACACATATGCGGCTCTTCAACATATATATGTGTGCGTATAAAATATATACAAATCTTTAGCGTCATTTTGTAACGTGTCGCTCAGTAAAAAAAGTTACGCCGCAGTCACCTACCCGCCGCATGCTTCGCATAACGTCGACTCCAACGGTGCGTGGGATCTGCCGAAATTTTTTTTATCAGAATTGGAAAAAATTGCGAAGCTTCCGAAACATTGCGGGGCGGCTTGCGCTGAGTGGTGCTAACAGTTTTTTTTTTTTTTTGCGGTTTAAACTCAATCACACCAAAATTAAATAATATATAAATAAGAGCGCATGGCAGTATAGTTGCACAAAGCGTCGCAGGACACCGTCGCTATTCGCGCTGTTGCCACTTACAGTTCCGATGATCTGCCGACTAGTAATATTAAAAGAAAATCAAGGTGGCCTAAAAAAGGAGAAAAAAGAAATTATAAGTAAAATAGACAGGGGGTTCTGTTTTAAACATTCACAGTGAATACGTATAAAACCCGGTGTAGGCGGGACCAATATTAGCTATGCCTTTTAAGGATGAAGTATCGTCAGCTTACCTGTTAAGGTAAGACAATAAAAATTAATTTTCTATGCAAAATTGCCTGAAAATACTAGTTGGGACGCTCATGAGAAAAACGGTGCATTTGGCGCACTGGGAGAGCGTTCGGCCAGCGAAGCATAAGATGAAGAAGACGACGAGATGAACGCGCGTAGTTTATGATGATGATAGTTTCTTCTCAGGCATGGACGGAGTTTTGCAGAGTCTAGACAGCTCCGCTCTTACTACTACTACTACTACTACTACTACTACTACTACTACTACTACTACTACTACTACTACTACTACTACTACTACTACTACTACTACTACTACTACTAATAATAATAATAATAATAATAATAAGATTTGTTCTTATCTTCAGTAATGCATCATAGATATCAGGCCTGTGAAAACCAAATGGAGGCCAGGCACATCAGCGAACGAGAGATTGCAAACACGGCGCATTCTGAAAAGTCTGTTATTTATCATACTTAAAAAGAAAGAATACACGGAGAAATACGTTGCCCTTTGACGCTAAATTTACGCACAATATCATAGAATAAGCGAGTTAATAATAGCACGATAATTATTGTATTGGCAGTATATGAAGACAAGGATGCAGCTCATATAAACAGATTACACCCGGCATGAAACCTGAACGATTGACCACATATTAAGGGAAATGATTCTGTACTTTAATATGTTAGCATCTTTGGTAAAGTTCGTTTTCGCGGTAGCAGAAAATACGTTCTCGGAGAGTTCATTAAAAATAATCGGAGCCTACGCTATTCCTAATACATTGCCAATGTCGTTTGCTAAACCGCCCACGCCGCATCTCAAGTTTTCGCCATCTGAGGGCTCTGGAGCATAATGCTAGGATGAAAGTGGGATAGCACGGTCACTTACGGGAAAGCACCTCAGCACTACACATTGGCCGGGGCCGCGTGCCCGTCAAAACACAAATCGCTTCAGTATATATAAGTAGCCTGGACGCGGCTCCATATCTGCCTCAACCCAGTGGTCTATCACTGCTGCTACTCAGACTAACACCCCACTGCATGTAAGCATCGCAAACAAGAACTAGGGGCCCTTCACTTATCGGCAAAATGGGGGCAAAGGAAGCTCGCCGTGTGCGTGCCTCCCCTACAATTTTCCTTTCTTTATTTCTTTCTATTGCACTGCACAATGCTCTCTCCCTAACGTTACCCTTCCTTTTTTTTTCTCTCGCTCTCTCTCTCTCTCTTGCGATTTACAGGTGTAACTTAAGGCGCAAACATCATCGAACGTAGTAACAATTCTGTGCAGTCAGAGACGCCAAGCCTTCGCTTACCGATATCTCAGAGGTGCGGTTTTAGCTGCGACCATTTTTAAGCTTAATCGCCTGTTTGCTTCATGCAGTATCTGTCTAAGAAAGAAACGAGCCCCTTGAACAGTTCCCCTGCCTCCGTTCATTTATACGCGATGCAAAACTGTTTGTGAGAGGAGACAACAGTCAATTGTCCCGATAGGACTATTGCAGAAGTGGTCATGCCGATGGGACAGCGCTGACAAAGTACACTTAGCATTCGGTCCCTGATCAAGCACGTGTATAATCGAAACTGTGAGTATGCAGCAGTAGTAGTGGTGGCAGTGGTAGTAATAACAGCAGTAGCAGTAGTGATTGTATTAGTAGTAGTATCGGTAATAGTAGTATCGAAAGGAAAATGGTAAAAAAACACGAGGAATAAATATATGAAGCTTAATGTCAAAAGGGCCCGGCAACATATTTTCAGAGTCATCGGTCACGTTGATACGTTGATACGTATCACTTGATACGTTGTCACTTTGCGTTTTTGCATGTGTGGTAAAGTTGCGCCTTTCACGAGTATGTCGAACGCTAAGCAGTTTCTACGTTGATAAGAAACACTGACTGCGCGCAGCCACCACTTTCCACAGTGGTGCGAAACTCGCACCAACCGGACTACTTTACGGAGGAGCATATGGGCTGAAGCTCCGCCCTCGCACCTTTCACTTCATTGCCAGGAAAAGTTGCCCGCAAGTATAGTGCTTAAAAGAACCTAACTGTTTTTTTACGGCGCATACAAGCACGAGGCGCTCCGGTAGCTTTCTTGCGTTGCTTGATTCTTGCAGCCATCCGCGGCGACGCTGACGCTCAATTTCCGCGTTCAGTGAGTCATCTGAGCCTTCGCCTCAATGAAAGAAGGGAACAATTGAAAGTACTGTGTACTCAACAACGGGAGAGTAGTGTGCCTCGATGGGTGCACCCCCCTTTGGGTGTTGTCATGTTTTGAAAGGGCTGGTGCCGCCACGACGCCATTTTTCGGCCCGCGTTGCGCGCCTCTCAGCACGCCGCGTAGAGCGGTGAGACGCCGGTAAGACGCCGTGGGCTCAAATATGGCAACAAGATAGCAATCTAGGCAAGCTGGCGCGTATTCATATTTGAAGAGAATAAGCGCATAGAAAAAACGAAGACAACGAAGAGATGAAACAGACAGCGCTTTGTTTTTTCTGTGCGCTGATTTTCTTCAAATATGGCAGCCGCGTCGCTGTAGACGCCGCAGATGTCCTCACCCTGAAGCGGACAAAAAAAGCAGCATGGCAGCCTACGGGAGAGCTGTATGCAGCGGTCACTATAAACTCTAGAAAGAGATGACAGCGCGTTTGAAAAGAATGGTTGACGGTGTAGGGTAACATTTGTACTCGACTATGGGAACGCACAAAGAGGTTAAGAATATTTACTGGAGTGGCGATTATTGCGCAAGACTGAAGCAGTGCCCACAAAAAGATGGCGGTTGCGCCCGCCATCTTAGCAGGGGCAGGATAAAGAATCGACGTTTGGCGAAGGAAAGCGAAAGTTTTCCTCGCTCGCCAGAAGAGTTTGATAGGGCAACATTTACGGTTCAGATATTGCTCCAAGTGTGTCTTTGTGTTACTAGTTTTCGTAAATAAACGTCAAAGTCATGGCAAATTTTATTGGAGAACAATCGCCGATACTCCTCTCGACGGGTTACTTTTGTCGGCAACAACGAACTTTTATTTTATAGCTAACGTTGTATGTGGACGAACAGATCAAAGCAACTAATTCTCTAAGTAGGCACCACTAGAAAAGAGCATGTTTTCGAGCTCTTTGATGGGAAAAGGTGGCTTCACTTTTGCTGGCAAGGCGTTGCGAGAGCTTGCACTCCAGAATACTTTTAAAGACGATAGTCTTTCTTGGGGAACTTAAACGCAGAAATTTTGGTCTGTCTTTCTGTCTGTCCTTCTGTCTGTCTTTCTGTTTGTCGGCACGTCCCTTGATTCAGCCACTCGGCCAAAGTTGAACCACTTGCCCAAGGGCCAGCCATCGTGAACGGCTGAATAGGTTCATACTTGTGTACATTGTTGATCAAAAAGCAAACATTACGCATATCTGAGGCGCAACATCACTAGGTAAGTATTAGGCGGTGTGGTCCTTTAACAGAAAATACATAGATACGCAATTTTAAAGACCTTGATGGTATGCGTTTAACGTTGAGACAGTAACGCGTTTATTAAAAGATTGCCACAGCTGAAGCGATCAGCGGTCCAAGCCGAGCAAGCGCGAGTGCCAACAACAACCGTCTTCGTCGTCTTCTTTCGCAGGCGTTCTTGTCTGCGCCCTACCATGTTACTAATCACTCCCCCGCGGAAAACGAGCCATCCTGGCGACCTAAGGAACAGGTACAACTGGTGGGTCATAATGCGGCTTCAGTCGATCGACGTGAACAGTCTCGCGGCCGCGACGACGGCGGTCCGTAGATGATTGAACAGGCTCAATCATATAGTTAACTGGGGATGCTTGACGTAGGACGCGGTAGGGGCCTTCGTACTTAGGCAGTGCATTTGTGGAAAGGCCAGGAGCGGAAGAGGGAACGCGAAGCCACACCAACGTTACAGGCGAATACGACTGAGGAGGCAGGTTTTCGTCGTGACGGTCCTTCTGGCCCTACTCGCCCTACAATGTTACAACCCTAGTTTCTTAAGGTGCGCTGAAAATGCGACTGCGCTGAAACTTGTCTTCCTCCGTGCCCTCTGCACAAGCTCATGTTGTGTTTCGGTTTCGGTTCAGTATTGCATTGTACGAATGACAGGGGGCGCCGCTCTGGCATTCCTGTTTTACCCAGGCGACGTGTAAGAGAGTTTGTGGAGAGTACTCGTTGAGTGCAGACGTTTCTTCTCCTTCAGCGCATCGCGCCAAACAGCGTGTTCGGGCTGGCCGGCGTCCCCACCGGTCGCGTTGGTCACCGCCGGTCTTCGCCTGCCGCTGCGCCGGGACTACCAGCCCGCAACACAGCACTCGTGTTTCCCGACGTATTGCCAGATGGCGTCCATATCTCACGCAGCGCCTCTTCTATCGTCTTTAGACGACATTTGCAGCGAAGCACGCAGATACGCGGCCAATTTTTTTAGATGCGAAGTATCTTAAGGCGGAGCTCAATCCGGTGGTGGTGTGCGGCGTGACCACCCTTACTGCGCATGCTCATACCCTCTCCACACACCTCCTCTCCACTCCCCCTCACCATGCCCCTGTCATCTACCCTCTGCCATTTCCCCTATCCACTCACCATCTCCCCTTCCCCTCTCCACTCACCCTCCCCCATTCCCCTCTCCACTTTCCCTCTCCCATAACCTCTCCCCTCCCCCTTTCCACTCTTCCTCTGAAACGCGGACTAGACATGCCGAAATTATCTCCTGCGCAACGCCGCGATGAGCTCGAGTGCATGCGCGTCCCCTCCCCTTCTCTCCTCTCCTACGCTGCTCCCCTCTCGCCCGCGTTCCCCGCTCGCCCTGTGACAATTAACGGCAAGGCTAGATGGAAGATACGGCGCGCGTAGCGTCGCTCTTCGCGTTCCACTACGCGAGCTCGGTAGCATGCCCAACGAACGCCAACGGAACACGATCGTGCAAGTGCTCCGGCTTCGCATCTACTCATGATCCCCTTTAGCGGGAGATGTTAAAGCTCATTGGGAACGCAGCAGAATATAAAGCCAACGTGCAAATTTTTCGTGGAGCGAGTTACGAACGCCAAACCCCGCCCCCATCAAACAAAGCAGCATCAACCACTCAAGGTAACCTTGTGAGTTTTTCTTGCATGTTTTGACACCATGTGATTAAAGGTAACTGCCACAGTATTACACAGGAAGTATTCCGCTACGAAAAAATATATATTAATTTAACTTAATCAAAATCGATTTTTCAGAAAGCAGCAGCGTAATATTGTGGATCTAGTTTTTCATTGATGCGCTTTCGCCCCCGAGGAAAAAAGAGAACACAGCTTTCCTGTCGACAGAGTTTGAGAACTGGGGCTCCAAGAAGCTTGAGCACCCAGGAAGATGGCGAGCCACCAGGGCGCATGCACAGAACCCACACCACTCTTGGGCTGTTGCGTTCGCCTCGTCCCAAGACCCAAAAATCGAAAAGTACCCTGGGTGTTCAGGACGTCTTGGGCCACCAGCGAGACGACGCAGAAGCAGTGCGGGCCCACCACGCAGTACGGCCCGCGTCACGCACGATTTATTTTCGCCACGTGTGGCGCCGCTTGCGTTTGATCCAACGCAGCTTGTGTTTGACCCAATTCTCAAACTCTGCTGCTTCTACGAACGCAAGAGCAGCCTGCCCAACGCAGCTTATGTACTAAGTGTTCTGGGTCCCGAATTCTCAAACTCTGCATTAACGAGTTTTAGAATTGGGCCCTCAAGGAGCTTGGGGACACCAAAAATTTGAAAGCCACTAGGACGCATGCGCACACCTTAAGCCACTCTTAAGCTCTTGCGCCAGCGTTGTCCCAAGATTCAAAAATCGAAAACTAGTGTGGCTTCCTAAGGCGTCTTGGGTTGCCAGCGAGACGACGGTGCGCGGGCCACGGCTCAGTGTGGCCGGCATCTCGCATAATTAAAAATTTGCGACGTGTGCCCCCCTTGCGTTTCACCCTACGCCACCTGCGTATCACCCAACTCTCAAACTCTGCTGCTTCTCCAAACACAAGATCACCATACCCAACGCAGCCTGGGGGCCCAGTGTCTAGGGTACCGAACTCTAAAACTCCCTATTAGGATGTTTTAGAAAAGGGTAGGCAGTGGAGTCCTTCATTGGGTACAATATGCTATTTCCGTAAGTTAACGTGGGTAGTGGCGACGAATGCTAACGCAATGCTTTGCGTACCCTCCTCCAAAAGTGCCTTTAATGTAGGCAAAATTTTACGAAGGCGAAAGCCTTTAGATGTCCGATTGAACGCGAAAAGTGACCGTCAGCGTCGTCAATACGAGTCACACAAAATAGCACCGTCATACGATGACGTCACACTATAACATTAGACGTGCCAGAATTGATGACATAATCATGGCGTCCTCGTGAGGATACTATGAGGTCACATGATTTGACGTTATAAGATGACTCCATCTCATCCCATTATCCTTTCGTCAATGTGGGCCGATCACGGTCTCTGAAACGGCGCGAGGTGCAGAAACCACGCGAGGTGTCTTTTTATTTTATTTTTTAACAGCAAAGCTGTTTATGGTAGCCGTAATGTGCCCGGCTCGTAATGTATCCGACCGTAATGTGTCCGGAAATAAAAGAGTATGTGCCACAGAAAGTGGGTAAATCCCACTACTCACCACTGGTTCAAAAAAAATTGTGGAGGGGCGAAGCATGTAGTGAAGGGTGTCTCAGCTCCACTAACGTGAAACCTGTCGAGGGCCGAAGCATGGACTGGGCGCTGGTGTTTCCCAGCCTCCCGTCAGTCTCGCCGAAGCTAGGTCTACAAGTCGTCACTCTACACGCCCTCCCGTCGCTCGGGGTTACGCCGCACTCCTGCCATACACAACGCAGATTCTCAGCACAGAGAGGTTTAACTAGAACCTCTCTGTGCTGAGAATCATTGTAGAAACAATCTAGCGTCACCTAGCTAAAGCCTAGCAACGACCTATAAGCAACTAAGAGACAAGCTGCTTAACCCAGCTAAGGCCTAGAAACAACCTAGCAACAACCAGATTAGTCTTCATAATCGTGCAATTTCGCTGTTTCAAGGCTTCAGTGGCTTAGTGGAAGCTCCTCCATTTTTTTATTTCAGATTGCCCGTTCGAATTGAAAGACAAGACAAACGGCGGCGCGCCGCAATTATTGCTGGGCGGCGGTGGCGGCGGCGCACATGTCTACCTTAATGCATGTGTGAGAAAAAAAACTAAACTTTTAAGGTCGAGCACCCTGGTTCCTTTTCTGACGACCGCAGTAAAGCTGCCACAGCATTACAGTGGTTGCGGCGCTAGGCTGCTCACCCGAAGGTCGCTGGTCCCGGCCCGGACGCGGCGGTCGCATTTTTGATGGTGGTGAAATACTAGAGGTCCAGGTACTTTGATGAGCACGTTAAAGAACCCCAGGTCATCGAAACTGCTCGAGTCGACCAGTACGTTTCTCATGACCGTATAGCGATTGTGGTACGTTAAACTTCAGAAAAACAAGAAAACTTGGAGGATGCTTGAGATTGGCCTTCAAGAGCATGACGCGAGAGCGTAATAGGGGCCCGTGCGCACCGCCTTCAACCGTGCCGCAAGAAAAAGAACATCTGTGCGCGTAACATTGGCTGTTTACAACTATGCTAAAATGCCTGAGGCAAGTACAGTTGCGAAACGCCCACTACGCCATAATTCTCCTTTTTGCAAATTGGCGATGTGCCCAGTACGCCTCCGTAAGGCGTCACCCGCACCTGCGCAGCAGCATACTTTGTAATAGATGGGCAGCTTTAGAGTACCCACTCTTTGCGCAGTTCATATGTTTTACGCTTGATGCGATTCTACGATTCTGCTACGTCTCGACGCGTTTTAGTTGCGAAGAAACATTTTGCATCACGGGTGACTTGAACATTGATATTTTATGTCCAGGAAAGATCCAAGTGTCTGATTGTCTTTCATCTCTGCCAGCTCTCGGCCTGGAGAACACAATTACAGCTTTTACACGAGAAGAAGTAGTAAGCGGACAATATAGGAGTACGAGCGCCGAATCACACTCTGAGCTCCTGTGTCATACCGCAACGCCTAGCAGACCATTACTTTACTTCCTGCCGCTTTTCTTTGAAGACACTGCCTGCTGCCTCTTGCTGTTTGAAAGCAGACAGCTCCCATAAAAAATGTGTGTGTCACTAATTGATCAACGCAAATAGGACTCGTTATTTAAAGAGTTCGATTGGTCTTTTCTTATTGTTTCTGGTTCTCCTGGTGAAGTATATGATAGGTTTTTCTTGAAAATGCGTTGTCTGCAACATACTTGTACTCGTATTCCTAGGGATAAGGAAAGGCGTAGTCACAACTGGCTGTCCCCAGATATTTTGGAAGCAAACGCTGACAGAGACTTGATTTGGAAATGTTTTAAACGCTCCCCTGGTAAAGCAGAACTTCGTATCAGGTACAGAATCGCAAAGAATAAAGTGGTTGCCCTTATCCGATCCGCAGAACTACGATACTTCCATTATCACTTTCAGTTATCTGCCAGAATCCCGGCGCAGATGTGGTCACTGAGAAACCACCTTCGAGGTAAAGGCAATAGCGATGCTAAAGCTACTGATGCGTTTACAGGTGACCCTGCGCATACAGCTGATATTTCCAATCGCCACTTCGCAAGTGTGTCTGGTGGACTATCTTCGGCGCCGAAAGGCCGTTCTGGTTTAAACAAATGAACAGCTGCCTCCGCCTTCCTTCCAACTTTAACAATAGACGAACTCGCTAGAATAGTTTCCGGCTTCAAAAGGCAGAAACCAGCACATATTGATGGTTTCTCTGTATCTTTGCTGCAGAGGAGAGAGAGAGAAAACTTTTATTTGTGCAGGCCTCAAGGATCATCCTCGATGGGTGGAGCCCTTAGTTCAGGACCCCATTGGTTGGCCCCACACCACGTGCTCGCTGGATCAGCCGATGCTGTTCTTGCTGCAACGGAATTTGGACGCATCATCAGAGATTCTGCTTTTCGTGCTTAATTCCGGGAGACAGTTTCTCTGCCATCACACTTAAAGATAGCAATTGTAAAGCCACTATATAAAGGTGGACCCAGAGATACCGTCGACAGTTATCGACCCATTTCAGTTTAGCCTATCTTATCCCAAATAATTGAGAAATTCTTATTGCAATGCGTGACTTCATTTCTAGATAAATTTTTGATTATTTCAAGTCGCCAGTTTGGTTTTGTCGCATGTCGTGGCACTACTCATCTACCTGAAGAATTTTCTGATGAACTGCATGATGCTTCGGAACATAACATGTTTGCCTGTGCTTTATTCCTTGATATCTCTAAAGCATTTGACACCGTAAACCACTCCATATTGCTTGAAAAAGTATACCTTCTTGGCTTCAGGGGTCACTACTACGACTTCCTTAAAAATTATCTTTCTGATTGTTCCCAGATAGTGGGTTACACAATCAGTTACCTTTGAATAATAGGCTGCCCTTGAAAGCTGGTGCACCACAGGGATCAATTTTATCTCCTCTTTTATTCAATTTATTCATAAATTATTTTACTCATCCTGCTCTAAAATGTCTTGTGTTTTAGTATGCAGACGACACGGTTCTGTTAACAAAACATGTATGTTACCATAAAGCGTTGTCCGTACTACAAGACAGAGTTTATGAGGCTGCGTCATGGTTTACGAATAAATGCTTGCTGATTAATCTAAAAAAAAACGATATTAATTTGCTTTAAAAATTCGTTGAAAGCAATGGTGACGAATGCACCCTACTTCATGCCGTGAGCGCGCCTCCTGTAAGTGTACTCCCCTTGAATATGTTATTTCTCTAAAATATCTTGATGTGTTCTTCGATAGCGACCTGTCGTGGAATGATGATTTGGCTTACATTTGTGACCAACTAGAAAAATATAATGGTTACTTTTCAATATTAGATCGATTGCGCCCACCAATATTAAAGTGCCATCAAGCTCGCTCTTGCGTACAGTATCCTGCGATATCGCATCACATTATTTTCTTTCTGTTCGTCGCGATGGTAGTGTCGGGTTCACAATATTTTAAAGCGTGTTGAAATCCATTGTGTACAATCGTTACCAAACAGACAATGCAAATTTATTTTCTCTACTTCGCTTGCCGTGTTTCAAAGCGTCATTTAATGACACATGTTGTATTACGGCATTTCTGGGGCTCTCAGTTCAAAAAGAATGCATTGCCTCTCGTATATTAAGAAAAACTGATTATTTTACGTGACAAGCTTTTCAATATGTATGTTATCTCTCGTTTGCCGATGTGCCGGGCCTAGTCCTCCAAGCCACTGTCTGGTTTTGACAGGCCTGTTTTTTAGATGTGAAGCATCTTATAGCGGAGTTCAATCCGGTGGTGGTGGTGGTGTGCGGCGTGACCACCCTTACTGCGCATGCGCAAACCCTCCCCACTTCCCCTCTAACTCACCTCCCCCTCTCTCATCCCCCTCTCGACTTCCTCTCTCCCTTTCCCCCTCACCACTCCCCCTCTGAAACTCGGGCTCTACCTGCCGAAACACTGCTTCGCTTCGCCTGATAGTCCCCTTTAGCGAGAGATGGTGTGATTTTTGTACTACTCAAGATGACAATAAAATTATTATTATTATTATTATTATTATTATTATTATTATTATTATTATTATTATTATTATTATTATTAAAACTCATTGATTCCTAATCAACTTGGTTTTCTCGCTGGCCGCTCAACTAACACAAATCTTGCTAGTTTCATGACGCAGATCTCCACACCTATTTCTCAGAGAGGACAGGTTGACGTAATTTACTGTGACCTGAGCAAGGCTTTTGACGTAGTCAGCCACACACTGATTATGGTTAAACTTGCGCACTTGTCGATTGTGAATCTCTTGCACAGCTATCTGCTGAATAGATCTTGTTATGTTGCCGTAAATGGCCAAACCTCTTCTTTGTATAAAGTGACTAGTAGGGTCCCTCAAGGGTCGGTATTAGGCCCTCTCCTATTTTTAATTTACGTTACTGATGTTTCTTTTGCCATTCGTAATTCTTCTTTCCTCTTGTATGCCGATGACATCAAGATTTTTAAGGAAATTCATTCACTTAACGACTGTCTCTTGCTGCAGTCAGACTTGCGCTCTTTTTCCGAATGGTGCAATGGTAATAACCTTTCTCTGAATACCTCTAAGACAAAATTCATGTGTATCACTCGCAAAACATCTAGCGCGTTATTTCAATACTCTGTCAATTGTGTGTCCTTATGTACGGTTTATGAGATCAGTGATCTTGGTGCTGTTGTTGTTGACATCGCGTTTCTACTCACGTTAAGCGTGCTGCTATGCGGGACCTTCGTTCTATCGGATGTGTTTGTAGAATATCTCGAGAATTCAGGTCTCCCATGGCCCTCCACAAATTGTAAACAGCAATATGTCTTCCACAACTTGACTATGCGTCCGTGATATGGAATGACATTGCTCAATCCAGCGGGAACACCATTGAACGAGTCCAGAAAAAATTCCTCAGCATATATAACCATCGCTTTGCTAAAAATGACTCTGGATCTCGTTCAAACACTGCTGAATTATTATCACTGCCATCACTTCACTGCCGACGAAATTGTTCTGATCTCTTATTTCTTTAAAAGCTAGTCCACGGTATCATATCCTGCCCTGTACTTCTCAATTGTGTTAATTTTCGAATTCTGCGTGTGTTAACCAGAGAGAAAAGGCCATTTCATGTAGCCGCCTGCTTCTTCCGACGCTCTACCGTTCACAGAATACAAAGTCTCTATAATGTTAATTTTCTTGATCTTGACGTTTTTCATGGTCCACAATTATTGCTTTTATCCGAGCTTTGCACTGTTTTGACATAGTATGGCACAAAGTACAAAGTTTTCCCTTCTCAGTCAATCCGCATAGTTGCATATATGCAATCTAATTTTTTATTCCCCGTCAATATTTCTCGTGTTGTCTTATTTTACTCCTCCCCTTTTGTGTTAATTTCTCTGTGTCTACGTGTTTTTGCTCTTTTTATTTCTGAAGACTGTCTGTATTGTATTGTTTATTTTTATTGTTTTTTTGCGTGCGCCTGCACAAAGACCTTACGGTTGTTCCTGGGCACGGTAAATAAATGATTGATTGATTGATTATTATTATTATTATTATTATTATTATTACTATTATTATTATTATTATTATTATTATTATTATTATTATTATTATTATTATTATTATTAGACAGATGAAAAATTCCATGCATTTTTCATCTGTCTATAAGTCTCCAGCCTCTGTAGCTAGTAACGGTCGACAGGTTAAGGCAGTTGGCACAGCTGATGCTGTGTCGCTAGATGAAGATTCCATTTCAGAATGCATTAAGCGCTTGAAACCATCCTTTTCAGCTGGCCCAGATGGCATCCCCTCTGCCATACTAAAAGCCTATGGTAGTATACTTGTCGCAGTATTGACTACCATATTTAATAAGTGTCTGCATGCTTCAACGTTTCCTAGCATGTGGAAAACTGCTCGTGTTCTCCCAGTGTTTAAGTCTGGCTGTAAAAGTGACGTCTCGAACTACCGCCCTATTTCCCTTCTTTGTGCCGCATCCAAAATCTTTGAGCTTGCTCTTCACAAAATATTGTCTTTTGATGTAAAAAATTCATTGATTGTGAATCAGCATGGGTTTCTCGCTGGCCGCTCAACTGTCACTAATCTTGCCAGTTTCATGATGCAAGTCTCCATGCCTATTTCGCAGAGAGGACAGGTTGACGCTATTTACTGTGACCTTAGCAAAGCTTTTGATGTTGTCAGCCATTCGCTGCTTGTGGATAAACTTGCACACTTTGATGTTGATCCTTCAATTGTGAATCTCCTCCATAGCTATCTTCTTGATAGATTATGTTACGTTGCCGTTAATGGCCAAACGTCCTCTTTGTATAAAGCTACTAGCGGGGTTCCTCAGGGGTCGGTACTGGGCCCACTCCTCTTTTTAATTTATGTTAATGATGTTTCTTCTGTCATTCGGAATTCTTCTTTCCTCTTGATGCCGATGACATAAAGATATTTAAGAAAATTCATTCAGTTATCGATTGTCGCTTGCTGCAATCTGATTTGTGTTCTTTTTCTGAATGGTGCAGGAGCAATAACCTCGCCCTAAATATTTCAAAAACCAAGGTAATGAGTTTCACTCGAAAAACATCTAGTGTGCCATTTTTATATTCTGTCAATTCTGTGTCGTTGTGTAAGGTATGTGAGATCAATGATCTAGGTGTTCTTTTTGATAGCACCTTACACTTTTCTGCTCACGCTAAGCGTGTTGCTTTGCGGGGTCTTCGCACCCTAGGCTGTGTTTGCAGAATGTCTAGAGAATTCCGTTCTCCTGTGCCCTTCCGAAAATTGTACACCGCGCTATGTCTTCCTCAACTAGAGTATGCATCTGTGATCTGGAATGGCATTCCTAATTCCAGCAGCAACGCCATTGAGCGAGTCCAGAAAAAATTCCTAAGGATTTGCAACCATCGTTTCGCTAGAAATGACTCTGGATCTCGTTCTAACGCTGCTGGATTATTATCATTGCCATCACTTTGCTGCCGACGAAATCGCGCTGATCTGTTATTTCTTTACAAGCTTGTGCATGGTATCATATCCTGCCCTGCACTGCTCAACTGTCTTAATTTCCGAATTCCACGTAAGGTGACCAGAGAGAATAGACCTTTTCATGTAACCGCCTGCCTCTGTGAACATTCGACCATTGGCAGGATACAACGTCTTTACAATGCTTACTTTTTGGAGCTCGATGTTTTTCACAGCTCCCAGTCGTTGTTCTGCTCCGAGCTTTGCACTGTACTTACATAGCCTTGTACACTGTTGATATTTTTTTTTCTGCCTGCGCATAGTTGTATATGTGCAATTTTATAACGTTTTTTATCCCTGATATTTTATTATGAATGTTTCCTTTGTTTTTCTTGTTTTTTTTTTGTTTTTGTTTTTTCGTGCGCCAGTACAAAGACCTTACGGTTGTTCCTGGGCACATTAAATAAACGTTTGATTGATTGATTATTATTATTATTATTATTATTATTATTATTATTATTATTATTATTATTATTATTATTATTATTATTATTATTATTATTCTCAATTTTGTAAATTTTCGAATTCCGCGTAAGTTAACCAGAGAGAACAGACCGTTTCATGTACCCACCTGCTTCTTCCAACACTCTACCGTTCACAGAATACAAAGTCTCTATAATGTTAATTTTCTTGATCTTGACGTTTTTCATGGTCCACAATCATTGCTTTTATCCGAGCTTTGCACTGTTTTGACATAGTATGGCACAATGTACAAAGTTTTCCCTTCTCAGTCAATCCGCATAGTTGCATATATGCAATCTAATTTTTTATTCCCCGTCAATATTTCTCGTGTTGTCTTATTTTACTCCTCCCCTTTTGTGTTAATTTCTCTGTGTCTACGTGTTTTTGCTCTTTTTATTTCTGAAGACTGTCTGTATTGTATTGTTTATTTTTATTGTTTTTTTGCGTGCGCCTGCACAAAGACCTTACGGTTGTTCCTGGGCACGGTAAATAAATCATTGATTGATTGATTGATTGATTGATTGATTGATTATTATTTTCGCCTTGAATGGCGCCTAAATCATGTGGTTTGCATTGTATTTATAATATTTCTTTTTTTTTCTGTATGCCTGAATTATGATTTATACGTTTTCGTACTGTGTGGATAGTATTACCTTTTCAATTACTGTATGCCTGAATTGTGACTGTATCTTTCACTTCCAATTAATCCCCCCCACCCTATGTAACGCCCACCAGGCCCTTAGGGTATCCAAATAAACAAACAATTATATAAATAAATAAAAATCATACATAACAGGCCTGGCACAACGGCAAACGAGAGATGACATACAGCATGTATATTGAAAAGTTTCTTAGGTATAATAACCAAAGCGAAATAAGAAAATATAAACTGTAGCTTATTTACACAACATTTAAACGCAATAAGATAGAACGAACCAACAATGGCAAAAGAATTATTTCAGCTCTTATTTTATTAACTATCCAGAATGTTATTTTACTACTACAACTACAACTGATATTAATATTTCTTTTCCTGTCATCTTCAGTAACACATGATAGATATCAGGCCTGCCAAAGCCAAAACGATGCCCGACACATCACCAAACAAGAGATTACACACCATGGCGCCGAATAAGCGATCAAAGAATTATAATATGATATTATTATTATTACAAGTATACAGCTCATTTAAACAGATCAAACCCGACATGAAATATCAAACGATCAATAAAATAGTAGTATAAATGATATAGCATTAGAGTGGTTTAGCATATTTCATAAAGCACCTTTTTGTTTACGAAAAACAAAACGCCACGGGGAATTTAGTAAAAATGAAAGGCACATAAGCATTTTTAACAGCTTAGGTAAATCTCGTTCGCTAAACAGCCCAAACCGCAGCTCAAGGGTTCCCCAACCGCGAACCCAGATGCGTCACGGTAGGGCCAAGTCAGATAATTTTGTCAACTACAAGGAAATAACTGTACATTAATGGTTGACCGGTGTATTTTGGCCGACAAGACCCAAATCGTTTAGTTATAACTAGGTAGCGTGGAAGAGACTGCAAATCAGACCAACAACGAAGCCTGTCGCTTCCACTGCTCAGACTAATGCCGCCGAATGAATCTAACAAACTCTTAAGCCAGAGAAAGCATAGGACAAAATTATTGTTGTCTTTAATTGTGGTGTAGTAATAGTGTCTTGAATTGAACATAGTTGAAGTGGACGAAAAACCTCCTTTTCCGTTGGAGGAACTGCTCATCCAATGCTCATCCGAAGGTTGTGTGTGCGGATCCCACAGGCGAAAAGGGAGAGTTCTTGTCCCCTTTAAAGACTACAGGAGCTTGCGCTAAGTCGTGCAAGGCTGGCCCACAGTAGAGCTGCTGGGCACCTAGCTGTTCTTGGCTTGGCTAGGCTTTCATACACTCACCTCTCCCTTTCCGACCCCTTGCAATGCTGTACTATACCTGGCTACCCTTGCTCTGTTTTTTCTTTTCTTTTGTCTGTTTCTTTCGATCTCTTCCTGTGTATTTTTTCTACTTTCTATGTCGCTCTATCTCTCTTGTCTGTAGCCATCATCTCACCTGCTATCTTTTTCTCTCGTCCCTTACTTTCAATCGACTTCTTTCTTTCTCTTCCCACCTTACCTTTCTATTTCTCTCTGTACACGTTTCTCCTCCTCCTTTTCTTCTTCTTACCCTTGCATCTCTCCTTACCGTCATCTCCTTTCCCTCCTCCTTGCAATAATATACTCTACAAGGCTATGACATGCTCTGCTAGCGTGCCTGGATACACGCGTGGTTAAGACGCTCCCCTCCGGATCAGGGGTACGCGGGTTTGAATCTCGCCAAGAATTATCTCCTTTCTCGATTTCTTTCTCTCTCCCTCTCCTTCTCTCTACAAATTGGCGCACGTGTTGTAGGAGCGAAGCAGACGAGCAAGAAACGGACGACAATGAAGAGAATGTAGAGAGCGCACGCCAGTTCATGATAGTCATATTTTGTATCTACGACAGACTTCCGACCTCCAGCATAACAGCTATGCCGTAATTCATTTCCATTTAAGTCGTCATTACTAATGTCCCCGATGTTTTCCCTAGCCTAACTGTCTGCTGTATTCATTTGGTTGTTTCTAACAAAAAAAAAAAAACGAGCCCCTCAAAAAATCAACGTATATCAACGAAGTGAATGATGATGAGTGGGCAATGCTCTGGGGATCGGTTGGTCACCGTGAATCCCCCGTTTATCTTTTTTGCCGTTTTGCCGCCGATTCCTGCGCCCTCGCCTCCGGAGCCGTAGCTTGTCGTTGGCATTCCCGTTGAGCCGCCGCATGCCGCGCCTTACGTTCATTTTCATCCTTGGCAGAAAGAAAATTTGTGGTCTGGAACGCCCTTACATCCGCGTTTTCACCGCAGCGTCCTCTTGTGTATTTATGGTGATATAAACAGTCGATGGCAAAGCTCGGTCCTAAAGTCCATAATATGTACGTTGTCGCCGACTAGTATAAAGAGTTTGCATGCTTGTTGGTGTTTTATATTGTTTTGTCAAAATTACGATTGTTGTTCGTCTGTTGTAAACCTTTTTTTGATTCACATACGCACATACGTTTCGACTATAGCAACGGTTTTCTAACCACCATGAAAGCGGACAGCGAGCGTCCACAACAAAGCTAGGTCCTAAGGTCTATAATTTCTAAGTTGAAATCGCCGACAAATATAAAGTGTGTGTGCTTCTAGGTGTCTTATATTGTTCTGTCACAGTTATGATACGCCCTTGGGCACCACAGCGCCCCTAGCGGACTCCATGAAAAACAGACACGCCGCCGCCTAGCCGGACACGGGACATGCCTCGACCCGAAGGTGTTCGCCCGTAAATATCCCCCTCTTTCGATGTTGGGCTAGTTTGTTCACGAACATTATGGCAGAACAGCCCCAAGAACGGGACAGTGAACATACAGGACACAATGCTGTGTCCTGTGTGTTCACTATCCCGTCCTTGGCACTATTCTGTCACAATGCCTTTCTTTCATTCAGACCATTACACTAATACATGTAAGCATTGAAAGCGAAAAGCGAATCCACTGTGAGATTGGCCGTGCCCAGCGGAACATGATAGAAACCAGAAAGTAAATAACACTGAAAAGAGGGAGGCCATGCTGCGCAATGCTAGCCCTGATCTGCACGCCAGGGTTTTAAAGAAAGCTTACGATGCCGTCCGGGTAGAGCGGCTCTTGGCAGCCAATAGAGAAGCCATCCACTTTTTTTCCTTGGCTTCAAACAAGGTTTATTATACTCACTGGCTTGGCAACATAATCTTGTCTGGCTTTGGAGAGGTCCACTTATCAATAGAAAAGCTAGACTTCACGCATTTGGTTGTTCTTACTTATTTCGTGCCCTTGACCTCGTTTGATTCGTGCGCAACAATTGAAGCAATCTGAAATAGCAGCCACTCACCGAAACCTCTACTGTGCAATGACGCGAACGTTGTATGATATAGTTGGCGTTCAGGCCTACTTCACTTCGTTGTTATTCAGCTTTACTGGACACCTACAAACTCCCCAATCACCTGTTCAAGAAAGTAAATAAATAAATAAATAAATAAAACAAGGAAAATAAACGGCAGGTATGTAAGCCTTTACTTTTTGCGATGAAAATAAAAACATCATTCATGTCAAAGCCACGCATCCATTTTAATGACAAGCAACAAACCAATTGTAACGAGGTTTTAAAGAAAACACAATAAAACAGCATTGCTCTCACCAGTGTAGCGAGAGATTTTTTTTTCCTGCATCATTTTCAACTGAAGCGTAAGAGGCCGAGTTCGATGAAGCATAGACGATCAATTTGGCTCGTGCATAGTCATTACGGGGCTGGTTAGTGGTTGGAGTATAAGGAACTAGCTGTACTACTTTGGAACTGCTTGGGAAAAAGACCTTTATGCACGCGTAATGTCGGTGCAACGTCAATTGTGGGTGCAGTGCTGGCTATCTAATTTTATAACAAAGGAAGAGACATTACTTATGTACTCCTATGATACAGGCGTCACATCGGGTTAACGTCAATTGTTATTCCAGTGTTGGCTCCGCTTAGTAGCAGTCTAATAAACATTACGTTTCTATTCCTATCATTAGCCAAGCTACATAAAAGCGTTGATCAATCCCGGAGGAATACGCTCACAAAAATTACGTAGGGTATACACATCACCGCACCGTAAAGTGCACTTCTTTGCTGTATTAACTCACGTATGTGCTCTTACGTGCGCGCTGACGTTACGTCAGACCATAAGCTGCCTTCTAAACGCCAGTGTACTCGACGTGCCTCGTAAGCCCACGATGTGCACACAACTACTGTTTATAAAAACACGTCAATACACCTCGCACCCTTCGCTCAAAGCCATATATTCAGCATAGACGACTACTTGATGACTGTTTCACCTGAAAGCAATTCCCAGAAGATGTGGGATTTGCTCATTTTTTGTTGTTGTTCTATGATTAAAATAAAATATCAAACAGATGGCTGTGTTATATCGGGAGGAAGAACTTTGCCACCGAGGGAGGTTTTGCGACGTAAGTCGATATTATAACTATTTTATATTATACGCTGAAGCGCGATATTATACGCTGAAGTATTGGTAGACCCCGGCATAAAACGCTTTCGTGTTAAAATGCAGACCTCACTAAGGAAAAAGCAAGTGTCTTCGCCTTCTCGCCCTCCTCCCGTCAGTTACTGGGAGGTGCGCAGAACCCCCCCCCCCCCCGGCCCCCAAGCCCTACCGCAATAAGGAACCACCCCCGCCCCAAAGAAGGCTCCTAGACCCGCCCCTGAGCCAAACGCTTGAAGAAAATCCATACGGATTTCTCAAAAAGAAAGCGTTATCATTCTACGGCGAACTTGTCCCAATCCGGGTATCGAACCCAGGACCAATGTCTTTCCGGGTGGTCGTTTTACTAGGCTTTCATTGAGACATGCGCATGGATTTTCGTATAATTCAGAGCTGAGAAACGGGTGGTTGTCAGTTTTCGTTCTCATAACCTTTCCACCACCCTGTGGGATTCCGCAGAAATGATTTTGCATCAATCACTGTCCATGGGCTTTGAATTGTCGATTTATTTGCCCTCGCGCTGCCAACTGCTAGCGTACCGATTAGTCCAGCTGGTATAGCAACCGCCCCAGAAAGGCGTTGGTCCTGGCTTGGGCCAACGTCCGCTTTCGTTTGGGCCATGATACGCCCTATACACATGCTCAGTGCGCTGCACCATGCATTGAAGAGGTGCGCTGTACCATGCGTTGAACATACAAAATGATTTAAACCTTGAAAAAGGGAGATTACATAGATATGATAAAGTAGAACGACAATTAACAGCGCACAGTACAAGGAGTGAAAAAAAAAAACAGTTTATTTTATTTATTTATTTATTTATTTGGTTTGAATACATAGAAAACACGAAGACACAGAGGAAATAGGGAAGGAACAGGCTGACAACTGCCACCTAAAGGGGCACAACGCCTGCCTGCTCATTTGGGAAAGGGGAAACATTGTGGAAAGGAAGATAGGGGGGAAAGAAAAGGAAAGAAAATAGGTAAGAAAAGAAAAACAAATAACATAGGCGTAAACACGACTAAGTGGTCACAAGGAAAAATGTCTATACGCGCGAGGCCAAATCTATATTTTTTAAGAAAGTAAGTAGGGCTCGATGGGCCTGGTCACGCCAGGCAGCACAACCTCTCGGGAACAGGCAATCATCAAGGTTCGTACACTTTAGACCGATAAGTCCATATTCCTTGATGAGCAGGGCTCGCTGCATAACAAATGCGGGACACTCAAAAATTATGTGTTCTAGTGTCTCACAGGAGTCACACGACGTACATCATGGACTGTCTACACGACCTTGTCGGTATAAGCGCTCACGCACTAATACAGAGCCAACTCTTAGCTTATATAAGAGGGCTCTGTCACAACGCGGCAATCCACGACCACGAATACGGAGAGGGAACAACCCGCAGCTTGCTACACGTTGGTCAGGGTGCTGCTTTAAAAGATATCGGCGGATCAACAGACGAGCGTTGTCTATCAGGCATGAAATTTCTTGGCAGTCGCACTCGTTGTGGGCACAACTTGAAGCAACATGATCGGCCTCTTCATTCCCAGCAATACCCACATGCGAATGTATCCACTGGCAAATGAGGGACACCCCACTAGAAATAATGTTTGTGGCAGATTTTACAATGCTGCATGTAATTGGACCGTCGCAGTCTTTTCTCAACAGTCTGCTAAGGGCAGCACGAGAGTCTGTGAGTATGACAACCTTTAGTGCTCCTTATTCTTCTTGAACGTATTTCAGAACAACATCAATCGCTGATAGTTCCGCAGTTGTTGATGAAGATGGATGCGGTATGCGAAACACCCGTCTGATGTTAGTCGAATACAAACCAGAATACAATTCAGAAGAGATGTTTTACAACAAAGAAAAAAAACAAGAGAAATAGCGCGCAAAACAATCACATGTTGCTACAAACCAAAGAAGGTATCGTTATTACATGTTAAAATATACACGATCAAAAAAAGGAATACATTGAAGCGTCAAAAAAAAAAAACAAAACAAAAGGCCTAAGCCAAGAGGAAGAAGATGACAATGCTAGAACTTATTATTTCACGGCATCAACAGGTTAGTTAAAGCCTCCTTGAACATAGGATTATTAGCTATTTCGACGAAAAATTGGAAAGGCGACTCCAACTTGCCGATGTACTGTGGACGAATAAATTGTAAAAAAAACTTTTAGGCGTGGCATGAAGGAAAACCAACTTTGGGGACGATGATTCAAAGTGCAGAAATGCCAGCAAGAGGGGTTTTTCAATTTATTCTTGAGGTTGGGGTTGTCCTGTTATATCGTATTGAATAGACCGTGATTATCCTGTGCTGTGTTCGAAGAGGTAATGATAAGCTCGCTTTCATGAAAATGATGCTGAAAGTACAATGACGATTAGAATGAATGAAGTGAGTTGTCCGGACACATTCAAGTTGAGAGATGAGCGTCTCTTGACTGGGGTCCCATACTGATGCAGCACATTAACACTACAGCGTTAAACAGCTCGTTTCGCAGAAATTCCAGTGTAAGCGTCGGTGTCGGCGTCGTTGGTGGTAAGAGAAAGATCAGCGCTGTCTGTGACACAAAAAAGGAGCAATATGCAAATAACATAAATAAGAAAAAAACTTCGTTTCGAGTGAGAATCAAACCCAGGCCTTCTGCGGGGCAAGTAGGTGCTCTACAACAGAGCTACGCCGCTGCTTGAAACTGCTCCGAAAAAAAAAAAACACTATACGAATGGCAGGTAGTGGATGGAGTCTTCTGAACGCATGTAATATTGAGTGGCAGAAGCGAAGAATCGCTCCAGGCGTCTAAACATGTGAATAGCGCAACGAGTTGGTGGTTTAGAAGCCCATTCGTTTAGGAAGCACTCAGACATATTTATTCATCATCAGCGAAGGTCAAGCGTCCTCCATGCTTTTGCAGTTTGGAACGGACTAAAGATTTCTAAAGAAGTAATTTTGCAGGACAAGAAGAAAGATAAGTATCGCGGTGTATATAGGGCAGCATGCGATTAGCGTTGTTGGTTATGTTATCTACATGCAACTTCCAACAAAGGTCAGAAGAGATAAATATGCCTAGATATTTGTAACAGGACAAATATTCGAGCCTAGCAGTGTTCACATGATATCACGGTAGTGTAGCAATAGGCTTCCAAAGCAACGTCGAGCGGTGCCACTGCTCTTATTGCAACTGGGGGCATCCACGGCCACAACACTGCCTCCCCGCTTCCGCGCACACGCTGAGCTCTCGGATTGCATCTGCGACGCGTCACAATGTAACTATTGCGGACTAGAAGTGCTGTGGGCGGAATGAGGAGCGCTTGCGCCCACGTGTCCTTGCCGCCGCCGCTTGCAAATCGGGCGACAAACCGCCTTCGCGGGCAGCGTCTGCCCCCAGTAACGCATAGCTTACCCGCGCGAGCGTCGCGCCCAAACTTGAGGTTGGCAGAAACGCGCGTGGCTCGAATTTTTTTAGTGTTTATTTACACTTTCCACGTGTCATCACAGTCAAGAACATTGTTGATATCGGACTGAGGAAACACTACGCGAAACCTCGGTCAGTAGAGCAGGAATCTTTTTGCACTAAAACACTGAGGTGCCCTTGCCCAATCAGGGAAAGGGGGCAAGCGACGCTTGACGTGTACATGACTGACATACTTCTTTCTTTCTTTCTTTCTTTTCTTTCTTTCTTTCTTTCTTTTGAACACATTGCGCAATGGTGCCTCCTAACTGTTTCGGTTGTTTATTACATGATGTTTACGAGATGTTAGCGCTTTTGTTTAGCACCGGCTACTCCTTTCCACGGATGATCCGATATGTGAAAACCACAGCAATTGAAAAAAAAATGTTACATAAAAGAACAGCTTGGCAGAGTTCGTGTAAGTCCATTCATATAAGAAATACACAGTATATAGTCCCGTCACATAATACTACAGTTCACATAAAATGCAGTTACCCGAACACTGGATATGCTGTAGATAACACTCTTCCATGCCGGAAATAGGACGTTCATCCGCGTGCTTTATAGCAGCTCAATACATGAGTGTCTGCAGCCAACAAAGATGGTAATTCGCTCAGTTCAGGCAACAACGAATTGTGGCAACTTGAAATGTCAAGTGACTTCGATAAAAGGTCACATTGCTATATCAGAAACAGCTGACAGCCGGCAAGCCCTCTTTCGAGATAGCATCAATCATTGGAAAACAGCGCATACAAATACGCTACTCACCAGTGCACTTTCGAGGGCCGCGTTTCTGTACGTTCGTCGGCACCGGGTTTCTCGCGTACGACGCCGCCACATAAACCGGACACAGTTATAGAAGCTTTGCTAAAAATGTATTCAGTTGCACTCAACGTGAAAGTTCTAGGAAGTGCGGTGCAATGATTCGCCTGCTCTTCGGCAATGCTGGCGTTCCGAACGTGCAGACTGCTTGTAGGGATGGTCGATTAAAATTTTTAATCGATTAATCGTTAATCATTAACCGATTCAGCCTTTAATTGATTAATTGCTTTCGGTAGAAAGTTTTAATCGATTAATCGACATTTTTTATGGGTGCTTTAGAAGCGATATCTCTTTGTTTGAGAGGCATCGTTCGGACCCAAATCTTTTACACCGAAAGCTGTTATGAGATCATTTCACCGGCCGTTTTTGGCGCCGTAGTTGTCCGCCGCCGCCGCCGGTGTCCGTAACCAGTATCGCTCGAAGTAAGAAAAAGAAACGAAATAAGAAAAAAATTCCAGGATGGAACGAGGTTCGAACCTGGGCCCTCTGCGTGGGAGCCCAGTATTCAACCTCTGAGCCATGCCGGTGCTTGAAACTGCTTTGCAAAAAGGTCCTACACAGGCTTCATGTCGGGAAGGAACCACATTAGCATATGCAATATAGTGTGGTAGAAGAGTAAAATAAGCATCAAGCGTCGCACAACGCGAATTCTGTAACCAGGCGTCACACAATGCGAATTGCGCAACGAGTAGGTTGTTGAATGCTTCCAACCCATTACAAAGGGCTCTGCCATAATTCTTCGTCGTCATCAGGCACAGCATCAACAAAGTGCGCATAATGCCTTACATGCGTTTAGCAGGTACCACGGCTCTCCGTAGAATGACGAAAAATGGCACAGTGCCTGCTGCCCTACTTCTCAAAAATTACAATAATTTAGAGCGTAGTGGGTTCCTCGCAAGTGCACTTGTATTGGTTGCCAAGGAAGCACATAAATGCATGATTCATTTCCTCGGGGTCTCAGAAAGGTTCTTCGCCCCCCCCCCCCATCTCTCTCCCACGTCAACGTATGTTATACAGCATGGCGGGAGAGGGAAATAGCAACCGGGCGTCACCCAATGCAAATTACATAACTGGTGGGCCGTTTAAAGCTTCCAACCCATTACAAAGGGCTGAGCCATCGTCATCAGTCGTCGCGTCAACAGAGTGCACATAATGCCTTACAGACGTGTAGCTGGTGCCTCGCTTCTCCGTAGAATGACGAATAATGGCTTCGTAGATGCTTCCCAACTTCACAAAAATTGTAATTTATGGCGTAGTGGGCACCTTTCTAGTGTACTTGTATTGTAGCCCCAAGAGAGCTTACAACGGGCTCTAGAAACGCCGCTCTTCCAGCTTTCGCTGTGACTGTGCTGCGGTTTCAGCGCAGGCCTGGCGTTTTTTATCAGACGCGCTGACGATCGAAAATTCCCGCTTTCGAAAGTGTCGACGACGGACCTCTTCTGTCCAGTGTGCGAAAATTCCCACTTTTGCACACAGGACACAAGGGGCTCGTCGTCGGGAGATGGTTGTTGGCTAAATAGCGAGATGCTGATAACTTACCTAAAGAGGTGGATTGGTGTCGTCTGGACAAGAATCTCCAACACTGTCATCTTCGTCGTTACCACCTTTATTTGGGAGATGGCACGTGAATAGAGTGGGCGTGCAGCTGGTGATATCTCAGAGTCTCCGTCACAGGCTACGAGAAGTGCTTGCCACATTTATTACACCTTGCAGTCTTCGTTTTCTCATCTTCAGCGAACTACGACCACACTGCGCTCCTCTTCCGATTGCCCGGCATCATGACATCCCAAAGGTAGCAGTATAACCATCAATGTGTAATAATTACAGAATCTAACACGCAAGCAATGCAAGCCCCGCGTATACTCAGGCGACGCTCAACTAGCTTAAGGGAGAGGAGGTGATGGCAGTAGCAGCAGTAGACTGTGAGCCGGAGCGAAGCGAGCAAGTTCATTTCTGCCTCGATGGGGTGGAGCCGCCTCTTTTCCGGGCTTGAAGCATTGCGGAGTGCTTGGAGTTCGGGGCGAGTTCATATCTTTCTCTATGGGGTATCGCCGCCGCCAGCTTCTGGCTCGTTCTGCTGGCGCAGAAATATGCGCTGTAGTGAAAGCAGTGAAAGAGAGGCGATGTGCACGGCATCTGCGTCTCAGGCAGTGTTGCGGAGTTGCCACTCCGAAATCGGAATGACTCCGGAATCATTCCACATTTTCGCGGTCCCGGAATGGAATGGAGACAACGCTTGGAGGAATGTAATGGGAATGGAATTAAGCGTATTTTGCACGGAATGGAATGGGAATCTAATTAAGACCTTTTCCGAAAATAGAGCACATTTTCCTCTATGCGCTGTTTTTCAAACTGCAAACATTAGTAAGTCAGAGCCTCGAATCTAACAATAAAGCAGTATTTTCAAAATGGCTTGGCTGATTACAAGCACCGTACACTGATAAGCAACGCCTCTTTGCAACGCCTTGCTGAAGCCTCTCTTCTTTATG
>NW_023615191.1:0-29732 GCF_013339695.2 Rhipicephalus sanguineus | reverse complement strand
GCCCAAACAGCAGAAGATGCTTGAAGCGGCAGGCAAGACACCCGGCGTTCAAACGACGTTACGCGGTGGTTTGACGACAGAGTTCCTTGAGGACAAGCATCGACGCGTTCCCGCGTGTCGGTTGAGAACCGAGGAGCTAGGGTGGTGTCCATTGGTTAAGTGGTGGTCCCGTCCTCAGAGCGGATGAATTCATGGTCAGGACGCGTGGCGGCGTCCCTGCTCATGAACAGGGTCACGGCGTCGGTGAAACGGTGTGGAATCGTCGAGGAGGCCAGGCGCCGTCCCCGAACGGTGGTTGCAGGTGGTTATATATATATATATATAGATATATAAAGGGTTATGGGAAGTATCACGCAGTCCCTGGTACTGTAGGAAGGTATTTGAGACACGACGTACGGAGCACAGTTTATTGCGACGTTTCGGCCGTGGGACCGGCCTTCGTCTAGGAAAGCCGGTCCTTCCTAGACGGCCTTCCTAGACGAAGGCGGTCCCACTGCCGAAACGTCGAAATAAACTGTGCTCCGTATGTCATGCCACAAATACCTTTTATATATATATATTATATATATATATATATATATATATATATATATATATATATATATATATATATATATATATAGTAAAGGAAGAGAACAAGACAACGCCTTGCTGCAGGCCGGCTGTTCTTTTTCTCTGCCTCGTCTTTCTCTTCTTAGTGCTGGTCAAGCACGAGGGCCCAGGCTAGGCCGCTGCTCATCGTCATGACACTCGGCCATGACTGCGAAAGATCAAAGCCGCCGACAATGTGTCTGGTGGCCGATGCTGGCTGTGTCGCTGTGGTCGGTCGCTACAACGCTGGGGCTTGGCTTGGTGCTTTGCCGATGACACTTCTGGAGGGCGGCATTGACTACATCTCGCTGGTCTGTGCCGGCCACGCTGCGATTTGGTTAGGAGTTGCTCCATACGTGGATCTGGAGGGCGAGATCGACTGTATCGCGGTGGTGGGTCTCGGCCACTCAGGAACTTTTTGTGGACAGCAGCCATACATACATCTGGCGGTGGGCTTCCGCTGTGTCGCGAAGTAAGCGGCGGACGCGGCACGGCCAAAGAAGCTTGCCGGAACAGCATCCGAGAACACACACCGGGTGCCTTGGCTGGGGGCTCTAGTGCAGGTTTTTTTGGGAAAGAAGATGGTATTTCAATGGGCTCTGGGATTATCCACAGGGCAACATTCTCGCGCTTGTCCCAGAGAAACTTTTCACTCAATGTGAAGTGATGTGGCGCGCATTTGGTCAAGGAATGCTCTGGAAGCGGCTCCGGTGGGTCTGTGAGCACAGTGGTGTGTGCCATGAGATCTTCCAGGACACTCGCGAAAGGCGCGCCAGACACCAGAGGTGCTGGCACCTGCGCGAAGGTGGTCGTGGTCTCTGGCAACGTCGCGGAATTCGAGTTCCTTGGTGGAAAACCCTGCTCACGGCCGGTGTCGTCTGCCGCGCGGCCTTCTGTGTTACCCTCGTTGGAGATGTTGCTGCGAGCGTCTTCAGCTCCGAGGTTGTATCCCTCATGAAACTCGTCATCGAGCACAGCGATGGATGCCTTGGGCTCTTCCGGTGCCTGCACCGTAGGCGTGTGAAGCACGACAGGAGCTGGTGTCTGTATGTGCCCCAGCGAAGGCGAATCTGGCGCCGGCTCCTCCAACTTCGCTGGACGAGGAGTGGTCTCGGCCTCTCTCAGTGATGTTAAGATGTCGTGTACCGGCGCAGAGGCGGAGAGCAGCAGTGGAGTGCAGGACCGGCGTCCAACGTCATTGTCAGGGCAGCCCTAGAGGGTTTCTGTCGTGGGGCTCGAGGGCACCAATGCCCCATGGAGCTGGTGCCCCAGATGAGCTCGATGCCCGAGAGAGGGCACGTTGGTGAAGGGCACAGCTACATCATAGAAGCGCTGTGCCTCGTGATCTCGGGCGGAGGGCAGGTTTGTGCATGCCCGAGCCGCGCCGTCGAAGTGGTGTGCCTCGCAGCCCGTATGCGTGGTCGAGAGTGGGTCTGAGGGGATAGGGTCACAGGCATGTGAAAGAGGACGAAAAGGATTTGTGATTTTTGCACACCATGCCGACCAGGATCGCTGCCTGACGCCTTCGTAGGCATGCCATGCCTTAGCGCCATCGCGAAGGCTGTCGATGGGAATAATTCATTTTTGATGGTCCGACCAGGCATGGTGGGTGCCGAGCGAGTTGATGGTGTCAATCCAAAAGAAAACGTCGTCCTGAAAGCCGCGAAACACTGGCACTGCCCAAACAGCCGACGATGATGAAGCGGCAGGCGAGAACCCGGAGTTCCCCGACGACAAGCGGTCGAGCTGACGAGACAGTTCCGTCAGGACACGTAATAGTTCCTCGTCGTTGACGGTTGAGGTGCCGGGTGAGCAATGGGCGGAGTTCACGGAGTACGCGGCGTTCTCGGTGGTCACTCCGGCGGGATCCATGGCCAAGGACGCGTGAACGGCGTCCCTTGTCGTGAACAGGTATCGGTGAAGTGTTGTGGAGCCGCCGTGGAGGCCTAGGCGCCGTCCCCGAATGGTGGTTGCAGCGGCGGCAGGTGATCAGGTGCCGAGGAGACCTGGACGTCGTCCTCAACTCGCGCTTACTGCGGCTGCTCGTTGGCGGGTGTCATGGACGAGGAAGAGCGTAAGCTTACAGTGCGATGTTCGTAGACTGCGCCATTGTAAAGGAAGAGAACAGAGACAACGTCCTTGCTGTAGGCCGGCTGTTCTTATTCTCTGCCTCGTCTTTCTCTTCCTGGCAGCTGACCAATAATCCCTCGCATACTACCTGAAGGCATGAAGTCTGCCAGGACGAGACCCTCGCTATGAATGAAGGAAAGCAGATGATTTTTTCAAGGGCTCGTTTATCTTTGTTAGACACAATATTAATGAGAACTAACAGACAATAACGCCAAGGAAAGTACAGGGGGTGTTAACTGTAGTATTCAGAATATAAATGCGAAGAAAGTAAAGTGGACGAAAAGATGACTTGCCGCCGGCGGGGACCGAACCTGCGACCTTCGAATAACGCGTCCGATGCTCTACCACTGAGCTACGGCGGCGGTCATCCTCCCGTCCACTTTCTGGGGTATATATGTTGATTTAAACCTGGGAGTGTTAGTCAGCGCCAATCGCAGCCATGGCGGCGAGTGTGGAACACTCTTTTCTTGCCTGTTGGCGTCACGTAGCACGTGATCTTTTTACGAGCTGGCAGCTGACCAATAATCCCTCGCATACTACCTGAAGGCATGAAGTCTGCCAGGACGAGACCCTCGCTATGAATGAAGGAAAGCAGATAATTTTTTCAAGGGCTCGTTTATCTTTGTTAGACACAATATTAATGAGAACTAACAGACAATAACGCCAAGGAAAGTACAGGGGGTGTTAACTGTAGTATTTAGAATATAAATGCGAAGAAAGTAAAGTGGACGAAAAGATGACTTGCCGCCGGCAGGGACCGAACCTGCGACCTTCGAATAACGCGTCCGATGCTCTACCACTGAGCTACGGCGGCGGTCATCCTCCCGTCCACTTTCTGGGGTATATATGTTGATTTAAACCTAGGAGTGTTAGTCAGCGCCAATCGCAGCCATGGCGGCGAGTGTGGAACACTCTTTTCTTGCCTGTTGGCGTCACGTAGAACGTGATCTTTTTACGAGCTGGCAGCTGACCAATAATCCCTCGCGTACTACCTGAAGGCATGAAGTCTGCCAGGACGAGACCCTCGCTATGAATGAAGGAAAGCAGATGATTTTTTCAAGGGCTCGTTTATCTTTGTTAGACACAATATTAATGAGAACTAACAGACAATAACGCCAAGGAAAGTACAGGGCGTGTTAACTGTAGTATTTAGAATATAAATGCGAAGAAAGTAAAGTGGACGAAAAGATGACTTGCCGCCGGCAGGGACCGAACCTGCGACCTTCGAATAACGCGTCCGATGCTCTACCACTGAGCTACGGCGGCGGTCATCCTCCCGTCCACTTTCTGGGGTATATATGTTGATTTAAACCTAGGAGTGTTAGTCAGCGCCAATCGCAGCCATGGTGGCGAGTGTGGAACACTCTTTTCTTGCCTGTTGGCGTCACGTAGCACGTGATCTTTTTACGAGCTGGCAGCTGACCAATAATCCCTCGCATACTACCTGAAGGCACGAAGTCTGCCAGGACGAGACCCTCGCTATGAATGAAGGAAAGCAGATGATTTTTTCAAAGGCTCGTTTATCTTTGTTAGACACAATATTAATGAGAACTAACAGACAATAACGCCAAGGAAAGTACAGGGGGTGTTAACTGTAGTATTTAGAATATAAATGCGAAGAAAGTAAAGTGGACGAAAAGATGACAAAAGATGACGAAAAGATGAAAAGATGACATGCCTTCAGGTAGTATGCGAGGGATTATTGGTCAGCTGCCAGCTCGTAAAAAGATCACGTGCTACGTGACGCCAACAGGCAAGAAAAGAGTGTTCCACACTCGCCGCCATGGCTGCGATTGGCGCTGACTAACACTCCTAGGTTTAAATCAACATATATACCCCAGAAAGTGGACGGGAGGATGACCGCCGCCGTAGCTCAGTGGTAGAGCATCGGACGCGTTATTCGAAGGTCGCAGGTTCGGTCCCTGCCGGCGGCAAGTCATCTTTTCGTCCACTTTATTTTCTTCGCATTTATATTCTAAATACTACAGTTAACACCCCCTGTACTTTCCTTGGCGTTATTGTCTGTTAGTTCTCATTAATATTGTGTCTAACAAAGATAAACGAGCCCTTGAAAAAATCATCTGCTGTCCTTCATTCATAGCGAGGGTCTCGTCCTGGCAGACTTCATGCCTTCAGGTAGTATGCGAGGGATTATTGGTCAGCTGCCAGCTCGTAAAAAGATCACGTGCTACGTGACGCCAACAGGCAAGAAAAGAGTGTTCCACACTCGCCGCCATGGCTGCGATTGGCGCTGACTAACACTCCTAGGTTTAAATCAACATATATACCCCAGAAAGTGGACGGGAGGATGACCGCCGCCGTAGCTCAGTGGTAGAGCATCGGACGCGTTATTCGAAGGTCGCAGGTTCGGTCCCTGCCGGCGGCAAGTCATCTTTTCGTCCACTTTACTTTCTTCGCATTTATATTCTAAATACTACAGTTAACACCCCCTGTACTTTCCTTGGCGTTATTGTCTGTTAGTTCTCATTAATATTGTGTATATATATATATATATACATATATATACATATATATATATATATATATGTAAATATATATATAGAAATATTCCTCACGATGACGGCATAGCTGGATTACAAACATGTCCACAGACCATAGACAACCTGACACCCCAGATTTCTCTGCCATCGCAACTTTGACGAGGATGGTCCTAGAATTAAATTCATTTGAATTTACCCAGAATATTTTCGACAAATTAGCGGAACCGCTATGGGCACCAAAATGGCACCCAATTATGCCAACATATTTATGGGAAAGCTACAATCCGAATTTCTTGCATAAAGTCCCTTGAAACCACTCTTATACAGAATATACATAGACGACATCTTTCTTATTTGGACCCACAGCGAGGATGAACTTCTCAACTTTATCGACACTTACAACGCTGTACATCCAAACATACACTTCACACACACCTACTCGCAAGCAACCGTAAATTTTATTGACGTTACCGTAACGATAGAAGAAGACAAACTTTCTACAAAGACAAACTTTCCTATACCGCAAACCAACGGATCGACAACAATACCTACATTACCAAAGCGATCACCCGCGCCACTGTAAAAACAGTATTCCATACAGCCAGGCTCACCGGTTTAAGCGAATCTGCTCAAAAGACGCTGATTTTGACACGAGTTCACAGAGGCTAAAACTTATGCTCGATAAACAAAATACCCCAAGTGTAATTGATGACGCCGTTCAAAAAGCTAGAAAACTGAAGCGTGATGACTTACTTATGAAACGGCCACCGCAACAAGACCCGCAACGGACAAACCTCTGCTTAACTTACAGCACGAACTTCCCCAATGTAAACAAAATCCTTAAACGACATTACAACATTCTGGAACAAAGCGAACGTCTGAAACGCGCATTTCCATCCGCCCCTGGCGTCGTTTACCCACGACCACGCAACCTCAAAGACACACTTGTGCACTCTCAGATCAATACTTCACCCCCTAATAATTCATGCAGACCTTGTTTAAAGTCACGATGTCTTGTATGTAAGCGATGCGAACAACAGACAAGGCAACCAGCACACACTCTAAGTTTTCGATTAACATACGAGGAAACGTAACATGCGATTCCCCTAATGTGGTATACCTACTCGAATGCAACGTATGCAGTATGCAGTACATCGGACAAACAGAAACACCATTTAGGATTCTTTTCAATAATCACAGAGCCCATGCGAAATCAGCCCCAAGTCTACCTCAATCAAAACATCTCAACCTTCCCGACCATGCATTCGACAAACTATCAGTAACACTCTTAGAAGCGGGATTTAAATCAAACCGAGAACGTGAACAACGAGAGTCATACCTCATCCACCGATTTAACACTCTCGAAAGAGGAATAAATGAGAATCCGGGTACACTTGCAGCAATTAAAGCATTAGAAAACAATAACGGCAATAATGACAATGATAACTGAAGAGTTCACGGCAGTGCAGCAGCGACGGTCACTGGACAACTGAAAATACTTCCAAGTGTAACTACTCTTTCTAAGTACAGCTGTCGTCTGTTTCTGTTTCTATCTTACTAACCATTCAATTGTGCCAAGCATGGCATGTCCGACAGCACCCTTGTGCACAATCAGGAGCCCCCGACTGCGCAATCCAGGAGCGGACCAAAATTGACATAGCGCCCGCTTGCTAGCCTTTGCGGCAATACGCGGCGCCCCCCTTTCGGGGACGAGACGTCTACGTGGCACTGAGTAGTTAAAGGCTTAACTTCTTAAAAAAGCTCCTTTTAGGGGCGAAGCTCCTTAAAGCGGCACCCGTTCGTCCCCTCTCATTCCTGTCTCTCATTCCCCATTAGCAGCCATTGGCATGTTCCAGTAGGAAACGTTAGTAGAAGTAGAAGTGTAAGTGTTAGCTAAAAGCCGACTTTTTCTGTCTCTCATTCCCCATTAGCAGCCATTGTTTACCTCCAAGGTAGTGCCTGGTGAGATTTCTCCTGTGCGTGATTGAACAATAAAAATTCACAGCGCACATGTAAAATTAAAGTGAGCTGCAAGTCGCCATGACTCTCATCGACCCTTTAGTATAAACCGGCCCGATCTCACGTCGTTGATGATGTACTGGGCGTGAAGCTGCGCGACGCCGCCGCCAAGATCCTGCCGTACGAGAGCTTCGCCCCGCTCATGATCATTCACCCCGTGGATATGCTGTGGAATTTTTTCCCCACACCGCACCGCCGTAGCCACGCGGCGCCGCCTGGTCGGGAACAATACGTTAATGGAGGGAAGGATATGCAGGCCGCGGACAGGGGTGGAAGGGGGTGGCAGGAGAGGGGGAGGGGTCTACCTCATGTTCTGACTGGTATTTTTTTCCCCGCGTATCCTCTCTCTTTTAAGATTTTATAAAGCTGAGCACCAACAAACTGTACCCTCATTCCTGATGAAGGCCAGACTGGCTGAAACGTCGAAATAAACAACGTTGTGACTTCTACGGAGGATCTACATCAGTATATATATATATATATATATATATATATGTATATATATATATATATATATATATACATATATATATATATTATATATATATATATATATATATATATATATATATAATACATATATATATATATATAATGCCTTACAGATGTGTAGCGGATACTACACTTCTCCGCAGCAAGACGAATAATGGTATAGCGGATGCTCCCCTACTTCACAAAAATTATGATTTATGGTTTAGTGGGCACCTTGCAAGTGTACTTGTATTAGTGGCCCCAAGAGAGCTTACAACTTTCGGAAAGGCCGCTCTTCCAGCTTTCGGTGTGACTGCTGCGTGTTCGTGGCAGGCCTGGCGACTTGTATACTTAAAGCCTGGCCTTCTAACAACGTTTGTTCTCGTTCAGTGGCACTGAGGGCTGGACAATAAGGGGTTAAGCCGATATATATCGGCTTAACGCATCGGCCTAAATATATATATATGTATATATATATATATATATATATATATATATTGTAGCGAATCGTTGGAAATCTGTAATGGGTCGGCCTCTCGAGCGCTTTCTAGTGGGTCGTCTCCATCGGCTCTTGTCTGACAGCACGCTCCTCCCGCTCAGAGTCCACCCTCTGTCTTGACTGTCGCCGTTGTGCTTCGTTGACTAGTGCCGTCAATAAACGCCTTTATAATTTGGTGGAGGTGCTCCACCGTCCAACCAGCTTCGGTCCCCATTCGATGCCCCTGGCGCTTCGATCCCGTACCGCGCCTTCTACCATGCCTCAGGACGCCACCCAGCAAACCCTTCCCCCTGTACCGACACCATGCCCCGGTGCCCCGCGCATCCGCGACCCTCCTTTATTCACCGGCGCGGATGGCGCTGATGTGGAGGACTGGCTCGCGATATACCAGCGCGTGAGCGTACCCATCAAATGGGACGAGGCAGGAAAACTGAGCAACCTGATTTTCTCCCTCGCGGGTGTGGCAAGCCTGTGGTACAACAACCACGCAACCGATTTCCTCTCGTGGTCTGATTTCAAGACCGCCATGATCAACGTGTTTGGCCGACCTGCCGCTCGTAAACTGCAAGCCGAACAGCGTTTACGGGGGCGAGCTCAGCAGACCGGTGAGTCGTTTTCGAGCTACAGCGAAGACGTCCTCGACTTGTGCAAGAAGGCCGACGTAACCATGTCTGAGTCTGATAAGATCCGCCACGTTATGAAAGGCATCGACGATGATGCCTTCACCATGCTGCTCGCCAAGAACCCTCGTACCGTGACAGAGGTGATCACGCTCTGCCAAAGCTACGAGTAGCTGCACCGGCAGCGGCTGCTAACCCGTCAACCTCCATCACGCGACGCCGATCTCGCTGGCTTGTCGGCCATTTCTGATCACTCGGCCTTGCTCGCCGAGATCAAGTCATTTGTGCGCGAGGAAATTGCCCGCCAGTTTTCTCCACTGGCCTTATCTCAATCGCATCATGCTGAACAGCCGTCCGCCACACTGCTGCCTCCCTTACGCCCCGCTATTCAACAGGAAATCGCGGAGGTCATGCCGGAATACCACCAGCCACCGCCGGCGCCTGCGCCGATCAGTTACGCGCAAGTTGTAGCCTGGCCACCCCAAGCGATCCCTGTGTCTGCCCCACATACTTACGCCGAAGTCGTCGCCAGACCACAGACCTTCGAGGCGAGTGTGCCGGTCGTGTACGCCGGCGTCATTCCTAGGCCACGACTGCAGCCCACCATGCAGTCCTACCCGCCACCGCCCCGTCCACCGCGTCTTGGGCCATGGATGGGACCTACCCCGGCGAACCGATGGCGCACTTCCAATAACCGCCCCATCTGCTTTGCGTGCGGTTGCGCCGGTCACGTCGCCCGCTATTGCAATTGCGTGCAGTTGCCTCCAGTCACCTAAACCATGCAAAGCCAGTCAAGCTGCTCGTATTACCATTCACCGCCGCCTATGTCACCGCCGTCTCGCCCAGCGCCCTCTACCCGCCGTTCACCGTCACCACGACACCGCTCACTGCCCCCGATGCGGCCACGTCTGGTTCCACGCGACCAGGAAAACTAGTCGTCGTAGTCCACGAGGCAAAGGCTTCGACGCTATCGCATTACGGAAGCCCTCAGCGAAGCCCATCGAACGTGATAGACGTGTTTGTAGACGGTTTTCGTGCATTTGCCCTGATCGACACTGGAGCCGCCGTATCCGTCATGCACGCAAAGCTTAGCCGAATACTGCGAAAAGTGACGACGCCACTTTCCGGGCTCTCCCCCCGTACAGCCAGCGCCCAACGTATTCACCCTACAGCGGTGTGCACAGCCCGCGTCTTGATTAAGGACGCTATGTACGCCGTCGAATTGATCATAATTCCTGCATGCTGTCACGACATCATCCTCGGATGGGATTTTCTCTCCCGCCACGACGCCGTCATTCCTTGCGCACCAGCCGAAATAGAGCTGTCACCATTCTCTAATTTGACCCCGGAAGACAGTCCATCGGCTGCGAGCAAGGTACTCGTCTAAGACGACATCACAGTGCCTGCAAACTCGTCAACGGCGGTGTCAGTCTACTGCGCCAGTCTATCCGACACCGTTGCACTCCTGTCACCATATGACCGTGTTTCCACGAGAAAAGGCTTGCTGGTGCCTTTCGCGACCGTGCAAGTAACCCAGGGCAGCACCTCTATTTTTGTTATCAATCCATCACCGTACAGTGTGACGTTGGTGCGAGGGGAATGTCTCGGCAGCGTGGAACCCCTCGAAGACGCACAAGTTATGGACGAACCCGATGACACGCACGGCCGCAGTTCCAATACACTCAGTGCTGTTTCGACGTCTGGTTCATCACCCGCTGACGTGTTTGGTTCCTCCATAGCTGACAACCTTACGCAGGTCCAGCGTTCCCAGCTTCTGGACCTGTTGGAAGAATTTCGCTCTTCTTTCGATGTCGCTCAAACTTCTCTCGGCCGCACGTCGGCCGTTACGCACGGCATCGACACTGGCGCCCACCTGCCACTGCCGCAACGTCCATATCACGTATCTCCCACAGACCGCCGTGTAATCACCGAGCAAGTCGACGACATGCTTCCACGCGATGTTATTCGACCTTCCAACAGCCCCTGGGCGTCTCCTGTCGTTCTTGTTGCGAAGAAGCATGGTTCTGTGCGGTTCTGTGTGGACTACAGACGACTGAACAAGATCACTCGTAA
Organism: Rhipicephalus sanguineus; assembly: GCF_013339695.2. Classification (NCBI taxonomy): domain Eukaryota; kingdom Metazoa; phylum Arthropoda; class Arachnida; order Ixodida; family Ixodidae; genus Rhipicephalus; species Rhipicephalus sanguineus. Next base: position 18,828 of record NW_023615191.1, on the reverse strand, counting down.
AGACGTGTATCCACTTTCACGAATAGACGACGCGATTGACAGCCTGCAAGGCGCCCATTTCTTTTCATCTCTCGATTTGCGCTCAGGGTACTGGCAAGTACCTGTGGCTGATGACGCTCGACCGAAGACTGCCTTTGTCACGCCCGACGGCCTGTACGAATTCAACGTCATGCCGTTTGGGCTGCGTAATGTGCCCGCCACCTTTGAGGCCATGATGGATACCGTTCTGCGCAACCTGAAATGGCACACGTGCTTGTGCTACCTCGACGACGTCGTCGTTTTTGCTCCGGACTTCTCCACCCATCTTCAACGCCTACGGCATGTTTTGACGCGTTTGAGCGACGCCGGTCTGCAACTGAATCTGAAGAAGTGCCGATTTGCAGCACGGCAGCTGACAATCCTCGGCTACGTCGTGTCCAAGGACGGAATTCTCCCCGATCCAGCCAAACTTCAAGCCGTGACCGTGTTCCCCAAACCTACGTCCGTCAAAGAACTGCGCAGTTTCGTAGGACTGTGTTCCTACTTTCGGCGCTTCATTCGAAATTTTGCGACTATCATATCGCCACTGACAAAGCTCCTCGGAAATAACGGGGCCCTCCATTCATGGTCGTCAGAGTGCGACGACGCTTTCGAAAAGCTCCGTCGTTTGTTGACGTCGCCTCCCATACTACGCCTCTACGACCCTACGTCTCCTACAGACGCACACACAGACGCTAGCGGTTTTGGTCTTGGCGCTGTCCTTGCGCAGCGCAAGCCAGGGTTCCCTGAATATGTCGTGGCATATGCAAGTCGTACGCTTACTAAAGCCGAGACCAATTACACCGTCACCGAAAAGGAATGCCTGGTGATCATCTGGGCCTTTACGAAATTCCGACCTTATTTGTATGGTCGCCCATTTAATGCCATCACCGACCATCATGTACTATGCTGGTTGTCATCATTGAAGGATCCCTTAGGCGGCCTCGCCCGCTGGGCACTTCGCCTACAGGACTACGATATTCGCGTGCTGTACCGCCACGGACGCCAGCATGCTGACGTCGACGCACTCTCGTGCTCCCCCTTGCCTGAAGACAATAGCCATACCTCAGTGTCTCACAATGCCGTTTCTTCTATCGATATTCACACCATCGCTACTGAACAGCGAAAGGATGACTGGATTGCCTCATTGATAGACTTGCTGACTGATCCATCGGCACCACCATCCACTCGCGCGTTGCGTCGCCAAGCCCACCATTTCGCCGTTCGCGACGACCTCCTCCACCGACGCAATTACGCGACGGCCGCCAGTGGCTGCTCGTAATACCCTGCAGTCTGCGTTCTGACATATGCGCGTCGTTCCACTCTGATCCGCAGTGTGCACACTCTGGGGTATCGAAAACCTACCACCGCATTCGCCAATGGTACTTTTGGCGAGGGATGTACCGCTACGTGCAGAAGTTTGTTCGCTCCTGCATCAATTGTCAGCGTCGCAAAACTTAACGCACCTGTCGCCGGCAGGTCTGCAACCTCCTCCTTGCGCTGACCGGCCGTTTGGGCGCGTTGGTATAGACTTGTATGGACGACTTCCTCTAACGTCGGCTGGTAACCGCTGGGCCATCGTCGCTGTTGACCACCTTACGCGATACGCCGAAACTGCTGCCCTCCCAGCGGCTACAGCGCGCGGTGTTGCCTCCTTCCTGCTGCACCGATTCATGCTGCGCCACGGTCCACCCCAGGAGCTGCTCACCGATCGAGCTCGTGTCATCTTGTCGGAAGTCATCGAAGCCATTCTCAAAGAGTGCAAAGTTGTTCACCGGAAAACTACTGCTTACCTCCCGCAGACGAATGGCCTCACCGAACGCTTTAACCGCACGCTCGGCGAGATGCTCTCAATGTACGCCGCCGACGATCACACCAATTGGGATGCCATTGTGCCTTTCGTCACCTACGCGTATAATACCGCCCCTCAGAGCATTACTGGTTTCTCACCCTTTTTCTTATTGTACGGCAGGCACCCGTCGCACACAATTGATACAATCCTTCCATACAAGCCGGATCTGTCTGAGTGTGCGCCTATTTCTGCCACAGCCAGACTTGCTGTGGAGTGTCGGAAGCTTGCGAAGACATTTACTACGCATGACCAAGAGCGGCAGAAGAGCATTCGCGGTGACACCACCACTTCTGCGCCCACGTTCCTCCCTGGAGCGCTCGTATGGCTCTTGGTTCCTACCACCGCAACTGGCCTCTCTTCCAAACTGCTGCCCAAGTACGACAGCCCCTACCATGTCGTCGAACGCACATACACGGTCAACTACCTGATCGAACCCATTGAACCATCTTCAAACATGCGCCGTCGAGGGCGCGACATTGTCAACGTGGAGCGCCTGAAGCCCTACCATGTCCCGCTCATAGTGACAAGCAGTTAGGTCGCCAGGCGGCTCCCTTTGCGTACCTGGGGTAATTGTAGCGAAGCGTTGGAAGTATATAAAGGGTCGCCCTCACGAGCGCTTTCTAGTGGGTCGTCCCCTTCGGCTCTTCTCTGACAGCACGCTCCTCGCGCTCCGAGTCCACGCTCTGTCTTGACTTTGTGCTTCGCCGTTGTGCTTCGTCGACTAGTGCCGTCAATAAACGCCTTTATAATATATATATATATATATATATATATATATATATATATATATATGGAAACGCATGGGCCCAGTCTCAATATATTACTTTAAATTACGCAACAATGAATAATAACACACCGGCTCCTCTACAAAACTTTCTGCTTTGCGAATCCAAAGGGAAGGACATACTAAAATGACTTACTGTGCACAAATTTTCCACGTGATTTCCTTGGCGTCAGCAAGAACATAGGATGGTGGCTTTATGGTGACTTCGAATTTCGGCAACACTGTAATAGAATGCAATATCTGAGAGTAGTTCTTCTTTTTTTTTAATTCTTTGATCAGACACACCGAAACACACCGAAAATAAAAAAGAATGGTTCATCTCTCTTTCATAGAAATAGGTCAAAACACGAATCTGAAAAGTGTCTTCATAGGAGTAGTTGCAGATTAGTTGTGCGCTAAGAAATGCAGGTGCTTAAATTAGCACGTTATTTAGTGCAATAAATTGCGGCAGGTCCAATGCTGCCGTTTGGGACGTATACAGAGAGCGAATCATCTTCGCATTTTCGTCTCTCGCCCAATTTTAAGATGCACATGACGCGAGCTGTACTCCTGTGCCTCTTTTACTCACCTTGTGTGGCGGGGCATGATGTCTGCGATGTCAACAATCATTTGTGACGGAACTTCTCTTAAGAAGCGTTCCTTAGCTAGGCTATAGCGGAAACGGAGTGGCAACCGGAAGTGAACTTAAAAAACACCTTGCACGGATGCTGGGAAACTAGAGCGATATTTTAATTGACGTAACTTCCGTGACGTCCACAAATAGTTGGTGTAGCCGGAAATAAAACACCGTTAATAAAAAATACTCAGTGTCGAATAGAAGCGCTACGAAGGCGCATCTAGCATCGATGTCTTCTCGAACGATGGTGTGCCTCTACAACGCGCAAATAATTCCAATATCTCTGTGAAAAGGTATACCCGCGTTTGTGAATTTAGCAGAATTGACTCAAGACTTACCGTATTCCTTAACCTCGAAGTGCTGCCTCGCAGTCTGAGTGGGAAGTTCGACGACGACCTCCCACATACCCAACTCGGGTTCTTCTGCGAGCTGGAAATCTCGCTGCACGATGCCTGTAGTGTAAAGAAAGAGATACGTGTATTTCAATCGGCTTCAAATGGCACTGTTGCAGTGAAGAGGAGGAAGAAGACACGCTCGGTCGTCTGTTGCTGTGCGCGTGATCTGCGTTCCTGTTGGACCGGCGCTACGTCGACTGCACAGGTCGTGAATGCTTTGTTAATAAACTGTCATACGACATCTGGTGGAGGTTGCTGCAATCCCGTGACCTCAACCTGGAACTTCGCAACCGAACCTTGCCCACTGCTTCAACCACTGCAATGACCGACATTGCCGACGCCGCAGCGGTACCGTGACCATGCTGTCTTTAGCGCAACAGGTGACGCTGAAGTGGAAGATTGGCTTTCCACCTATGAGTGCGTCAGTGAGACCAACAGCTGGGATGACCCGGCCAAACTATGTGTCGTCATCTTTTATCTTTCTGACGTCGAAGTAGCGCCGGTCCAACAGGAACGCAGATCACGCGCACAGCAACAGACTATCTAGCTTGTCTTCTTCCTCCTCTTCACTACACTGTGAACAGTAGTTTTCAAGAAACGCACAATAACATACGAGGCTTGAACCAAAAACAACCGAAACACGACTGTAGATGGATAAGCAACAATGCGATGGGTTACACAGAAAAGATTCACACAAGGCAGAGCGCTCTGTTGTGTGTGAATCTTTCCTGTGTTCCGTAGAATCTTTGCGCTATGCAACTTCTTATATGCTGTAACAACATGCCTCGTATTTAACCCTAACCGAAACACGCGAAGTGTTTTCTGTGAAACTAGATATATTAAAACTCGCACAAAGAGTATTCGAGGAAGAAGATCACAAATAAAAGTAAGTTCGATCAGCGCGATTGAAAATTGTATTCGCAAAGCCGCTGACAGTGTATCAACGGTTAATAATTAGGACAATCTTGATAATAACAAATATTTTAGAGCGAACAAAAGGAGGTCATTTTACAAAAGGGAGATCACACGAATTGTGCTGATCAGGTGAAAAACACAACTCACTGACTTTGATCGAAACTGCACTTAAAACAAATGGTTTTTACACTGTCTTCATAAGACTGCCTTCAAGTCATTGAAGGATTTGCTTGCATCAGACTATTATTTTATGTACACTTTCATTAGTGTTCCCGATTTTTTTCATTTCATGAGGTCGTTACGGGACGAACTGTCATATTGATACCATACATCCGCCGCAGCGTGGCTGCATGAAAGACGAGGAAGACGACGTCGCTTCTCTGGTTGTTGCTGGACTGACGCCATCTTGTCCACCCTGCGCTGTTTTAACGATTTAATAAATAGTTACTGAGCTACCCGTAACATTATTGGTGGAGGTGGACCATTCCCGTACCTCCATGGAGACGCGCAGCGGTCGCAACACCGGCGAGCCCTCACCGACTTCGCCTGCCGGAGCTTCATCACCGCCGACCCCTTCCGCCCCAGCTACAACCTACGTCACGTTCTCGCCCCCCCCGAGATCCAGGCACGTTCTCCGGAGATGGTTCTACCGACGTTGACGCCTGGCTGCACCGGTACGAGCGCGTCAGTGCTACGCACCGCTGGGATCGCACACTCATGCTCGCTAACGTTCTTTTTTACCTCGACGGCACTCCGCGGACATGGTTTGAAACCCACGAAGACGAAATAACGAGCTGGGATCTCTTCAAAGAGAAGATCCGCGACCTTTTCGGCGATTCCTCTGGTCGTCAGCTCGCTGCAAGAAGGCTCTCGCCACACGCGCCCAGACTTCTACGGAATCATACGTTTCCTACATCCTTGACGTCTTGGGTCTTTGTAGCAAGCCGACCAGCGCATGTCGGAGGACGAGAAAGGTAACCACGTACTAAAAGGTATTGCCGACGACGCTTCAATCTGCTGGTTTTCAACAACGCGCGAGCATCGACACGATCCTTAAAGAATGCCGCCGTCTCGAACAGGCTAAAGCCCGCCGCGTACCTCAAAGCATCACGCGCCTTCCGAACACAGCGCCTACTTCGCTTGTGATGGACGTCTTCGCCAGACCCCTCCATGTGACAACCTCACCCGATCATTTCGTCGAGAAGTCGAGGCAGCGCAACCGGTAGTGACTCCATTCACAACGCCTGAGCCTTCCCCGACCACGCTTTCCTTGATCCAGGCCGTCGTCCGCTCAAGAATTATCGAACGTCGGCCTACATCCTGTTCCACCTGTATATTCGGCTGAGCCTTTTTTATCGTCGCCGTCAACCCTCGACTTGCGTCCAACTATTCTCGACAACGCAACCTGTCCGAATGGCGTACCTTTGACGACAAGCCACATCTATGTTTCAACTGCCGACGCGTGGGCAATATCGCTCGCCATTGCCGCAACCACTGGGCTCCAACGGCACACTATGGTCTCCAAACCAGGCCAGCTCTGTCACCCCAGTCGTCCTCAACACTGTCATCTTCTATGCCGACCACATTCTCTGCTCCAGCCGCACCTCTGACCAGACCTCGCTACGACCGCTCACCATCCCCTGCTCGCCGTCAATCTCGCTCGCCCCACAATCTCGCCGTGCTGCCTCTCCGACCTATTCGCAGCGCCTCCGACCGAAAACTAGGCAGTGCAGCTTCTGGAGGTGGAGCTGCATCGACGACCTCAGCAAGAAATCCTCTTTTGACGTTAACGACCAACCGGAATCTTTTAGACGTTACTGTGGACGATGTTCCTGTGAGCGCGTTAATAGACACTGGGGCGCATGTGTCCATTATGAGTGCTGCTCTTCGGCCGCCGACTTAAGAAGGTTGTCACGCCCGCCCTAAACCGAGCCGTACGAGTCGCCGACGGGGGGAACTGCCGCTATCCTTGGCATGTGCTCTGCCCGAGTTACTATTGAAGATAGAAGCGCTGTCGTTCTTTTGCTGTTATCGAACATTGCCCTCATGAACTCATTCTCGGTATGGATTTCCTAGCCACTCACTCTGCCCTCATAGACTGTTCAGCCGGCTCTCTTCACCTTGATTTGCCTCTCCTTTCCGATCCGACCGACCCACCTCAAAGTCGTCTGAGCTGCATGGATTTCATACGCCTCCCGCCTAATTCCGTTATACACGTCGACTTATCCTCCACGCCACCTGTACCTGACGGCGATTACATGTTGCAAACCGATTCTGCCGTGATGCTTACGCGTGGCGTCGCTGGTTCCGCACACGATTCTGACAATTACTGGAAACCGCACCTGCCTTCCTCTTGTCAATTTCGCATTGACTGCACAAGTTCTTCCACAGGGTATCTCCCTCGCCCAAATTACCGCTCTTCAGGACCACCATGTCGAGCCCTTCAGAGTGGACGATTGCTGCAGCTCAGCCCAAGGTTCAAACTTCATCACCATCCTCGGGCGTCGACATTGAACGGATGGTTTCATCGGACCTCAACGTCTGATCAAGCTGCAGCTCTTTGCCAAGTTCTGGAGCGCTATCGCGATATTTTTGATTTGCCAGTACATCCTAAGCCAAACGACCGTCGTTACGCATCGCATCAATCTGCGATGCGAATCCTATTCACAGGCGTCCATATCGTGTTTCCGCGTCGGAGCGTACAGCAATACAACAGGAAGTCGAGAAGATGCTCGCGAAAGACATTATCGAACCCTCGTGCAGCCCCTGGCTTCTCCTGTCGTCCTTGTCAAAAAGAAGATGGAACATGGCGCTTTTGTGTAGAGTATCGGCACCTCAACAAGAGTACCAAAAAAGATGTTTACCCTTTGCCCCGCATCGACGACGCCCTAGACTGCCTGTATGGTGCTACATATTTTTCAACTATCGACCTTCGGTCTGGCTACTGGCAGATAGCCGTCGATGACATGGATCGCGAGAAGAACCGCATTGTCACTCCTGATGTCTTTATCAGTTGCAAGGTGATGCCCTTCGGTCTCCTGTAATGCGCCGGCCACCTTCGAAAGAAGGATGGACTCATTGCTCCAAGGGTTCAAATGGTCCACTGCTTGTGTTATCTCGGACGCCGTTATTGTTTTTTTCGCCCACATTCGACTCACATCTCGTCGTTTAGAGGCAATTCTTGACGGTTTTCCGTAGAGCCGGACTTCAAACTGAACTCCTCCAAGTGCCACTTTGCTCGTCGTCAAATCACCGTGCTTGGCCACCCTCGTCGATGCCACGGCGTGCGCCCAGATCCAGAGAAAATTCGCGCCGTTATAAACTTTCCTGTTCCGAAGTCCCCAAAGGATGTTCGCAGCTTTGTGGGGCTGTGCTCCTATTTTCCGGCGCTTTGTTAAGGACTTGCGACCATTGCACGCCCCCTCACAGACCTCTTGAGAAAGACGCCCCGTTTTACTGGGGCCCTGATCAAGCCTCATCTTTTTCCCAACTTACGACCCTGCTTACCACGCCGCCAGTCTTGGCCCACTTCGACCCATCAGCTTCAACCGAGGTCCGCACTGACGCCAGTGGGCATGGCATAGGAGCAATGTTATTGCAACACCAACGTGGACACGACCGTGTTATAGCCTATGCAAGCCGACTGCTCTCTCCCGCCGAGCGCAACTATTCAATCACGGAGCGCGAGTGCCTCGCTCTTGTGTGGGCAGTCGCCAAGTTTCGTCCATACTTATACGGGCGCCCATTCTGTGTCGTCACCGACCATCACGCGCTCTGCTGGCTAGCCTCACTCAAGGATCCCACAGGACGACTCGCTCGCTGGGCTCTACGCCTGCAAGAATACACGTTCTCTGTAACGTATAAAACAGGGCGATTGCATCAGGATGCGGATTGTTTATCCCGCTACCCTGTGGAGGAAGCAACCGATACTGACACCATCGCAGACGCTTTTTCTGTGTCGCAGCTGCTCAATATTGGCGAAGAGCAACGCAAGGATTCTTCTTTACGAGCCATTATTGACCAACTTGAGTCCACGCCTCGCGACGCGCCTGTACGAATGTATCTCGTCAAAGACGGGATCCTATACCGCCGCAACCTCGATCCACTCGGCTCCGACTTACTCCTCTCCTCGTCTACCAGCCCACCTGCGTTCGACTGTCCTTCACCAACTTCATGACGCTCCCTTGGCGGGCCACTTGGGCGTTTCCCGCACATACGACCGTGTACGTCGTCGTTTTTTTTTGCCTGGCTTGCCCGTTCTGTTCGACGCTATGTCGCCGCCGCTTGTGAGCCCTGCAGCGCCCGCAAAAGGCCGTCTGCCCTTCCAGCTGGATGCCTTCAGCCGATCGACGTTCCCACTGAACCTTTTTTTTTCGAGTTGGTCTCGACCTGCTTGGTCCTTTCCCACTCTCCAGCTCCGGAAATAAATGGATTGCTGTCGCCACAGACTATGCGACGCGGTACGCTATCACACGAGCGCTTCCGACGAGTTGCGCTACCGACGTTGCGGACTTTCTGTTGTACGACATAATTTTAGTGCATGGAGCCCCTCGCCAACTTCTCACTGACAGTGGCCGCACCTTTCTCTCAGCTGTCGTTGACGAAATCCTGCGGTCTTGCAATACCAAACACAAGTTTACGACTTCGTACCATCCACAGACGAACGGCCTCACGGAGCGCCTCAACGGGACCATAACCGACATGCTCGCGAAATACGTTGCGGCTGATCACCAGGACTGGGACATTCATTTGCCATATGTGACGTTCGCCTAAAATTCCTCGCATCACGACACTGCCGGCTATTCACCATCTATCTCCTATACGGACGAGAACCCGCACTACCCTTGGACACCTTGCTGCCCTCCGGCACCGAATATGCCGCCGAAGCCATCGCCCGCGCCGACCACGCGCGCCAACTCGCCCGTAATCGCATCGAGGCCTCGCAGGAGCACCAAAGACAGCTCTATGATTGTCGTCATAGAGACGTGCACTTTTCTCCGGTTTCTCTTGTGCTCCTCTGGTCTCCCACTCGGCGTGTGGGGCTTTCTGAGAAACTCCTGTCACGGTACACTGGACCATACCGTGTCGTTCGCCGAATCACTGACGTTACGTATGAGATCGTCCCAGCCGATCCAACAACGTCATCATCAGCTACGAGCGACGTCGTTCACGTGTCTAGGCTGAAGCCTTATTACCCTCCCTCGACCACATCTGTATAGATTAAGCACCCGAGACGGTCCTTCTACCGCCGGGGGGTTATGATACTATACAGCCGCCGCAGCGTGGCTGCATGAAAGACGAGGAAGACGACGTCGCTTCTCTACTGACGCCGTCTTGTCCACCCTGCGCTGTTTTAACGATTTAATAAATAGTTACTAAGCTACCCGTAACAATATAATAATATCTGGGGTTTAACGTCCCAAAACCAATATATGATTATGAGAGACGCCGTAGTGGAGGGCTCCGGAAATTTTGGCCACCTGGGGTTCTTTAACGTGCACCTAAATCTAAGCACACGGGCCTCAAACATTTTCGCCTCCATCGAAAATGCAGCCGCCACAGCCCGAATTCGATGCCGCGACCTTCGGGTCAGCAGTCGAGCGCCATAACCACTAGACCACCGTGGCGGGGCCAATTATATGGACAGTCTAGGCTGGATTTTGCCGTCGCCGTCATGCACCGTATATGTATAAGTACGTATATATATATATATATATATATATATATATATATATATATATATATATATAAGTCCCAAAGAAAAAAATTCGGAAAAATGCTTCCGAAGCGCGGAATCGAACCAGGGACCTCTTGCTCCACAGCGAGTGGCGCTAGCCACTACGTCACGGAACGCAGATCCTCTACGTAGCTAACGGCGAGCCTTATATACACACACCCTTTACCGCTGGACAGCCTCAGAGACGGCCGGCGCTTATAAGCGTTTCTTCATTGCCAGCGAGATGGCGCTAGGAGCGCGACGGGCGCATTTAAAAGTCGTCGGCGAGCTCGCTAGCTTCTTGTATTTGCGCAAGGAGAACCTTGGCCTTCCGCTGTCTGCTCGCGCGGTTTTATCTTTATTCCCGTCTCTGTTTCTCTCTCCCTCTCTCTGTAATCGTTCTGAGGTAGCCGCACAGTAGCACATAATGTGATTGTAGTTTTCTGCGAGGAAATCACACGGAATAATTTACTAAACAGCTGGTCATTAAAATTTTTTGTACGTGTCGAAGTTGCGACTGAAGCCGATGCAAAACAATCCAGAAGCTGGTCGTAGCCCGACACGACATACACGTCGAGAACTTTGGTGGCGGTGTGATCGGCGGCGTCTTTTTCGAGTTCCGCTCAATGTCGTGTACTGTGCTGCTTCGCCGAAGGCGGCATCTTTGCTGTCGGTCGAGCCCATGGGTCGATCCATGATGCTGATCTTTGGATCCTTTGCGCTCGGGCGTTGATCTAGCCAGCCTTTGTGGTAGAATACCTGATTACCGCGCAGAATGCTTGGGTTCGATTCCTGCTGGTTTCCTACTTTTTCTATTGTTTCCATTCGTCGGTCAACGCTGCTGATGTCATGTTGGTTTTTACTTACGCTCTCACACTCATATTATCAAGTCTTTTCTCGCCAATCCTCGATAGTTATAAACTGTCAATCACCTGTGGCGCATACCCGTACACCGCGACCTCTGGCATACGGGTTTGTGCCAAACCTGTCTGAAGGAAAGGGTTTGACGACGTACGCGACCGGATTTCACGTTGTTCATGTCATGACCCGACAGTCATATTCGTCAAATCCTCTTACCCTCTCACGCCAATATTGGTCGACACCAAGTTAAGGAGGCGATCATGAGAGCACCCAGACGTAGGCGGATAGATAGATAGATAGATAGATAGATAGATAGATAGATAGATAGATAGATAGATATAGATAGATAGATAGATAGATAGATAGATAGATAGATAGATAGATAGATAGATAGGAGCGCTCAAAGTGTCAAAGGTTCGCTTAGAAATGCTTGACATTTTATAACGTCAAAATCTTGCTGCGTATGTCATCAAACCCTATGCTCAAGACACGGGTGGCGCATGCCCGTTCACCACGAGCCGCAGTACATGAGTATGCCCCTCAAGTTATTCACAGTTTATATCTACTGAGGAGCGGCGAGCACAGACATTAGTATTTTAAATGCGACAGCGTAAAAAAAGACGATAGAAGAGGCGCTGCGTGAGATATGGACGCCATCTGGCAATACGTCGGGAACATGAGTGCTGTGTTGCGGACTGGCGGTCCCGGCGCAGCAGCAGGCGAAGACCGGCGGTGACCAACACGACCGGCGGGGACGGCAGCCAGCCCGAACACGCGGTTTGGCGCGAAGCGCTGAAGCAGAAGAAACGTCCGCACTCAACGAGTACTCTCCACACACTCTTTTATTTACACGTCGCCTGGCTAAAACAGGAATGCCAGAGCGGCGCCCCATGGCATTTGTTCAGTGCAATACAGAACCGAAACCGAAACACAACAGTGAGCTCGTGCAGAGGGCACGGAGAAGTCAAGTTTAACGCGCAGTCGCATTTTCAGCGCATCTTAAGAAACTAGGGTCTTTAGAATTACGTATGTATGCATTTTCTATTAAAGGAACACACCACCTAATACTTACCTTGTGATGTTGTGCCTCAGGTATGCGTAATGTTTGCTTTTTGACCGACAATGTACACAAGTATGAAATTAGTCATTCGTTCAAGATGGCTGGCCCTTGGGCAAGTGGTTCAACTTTGGCCGAGTGGCTGAATCGAGTGACGTGCCGACAAACAGAAAGACAGACCAAAATTTCTCCGTTTAGGTATCCCAAGAAAGACTATGGTCTTTAAAAATCTACATCGGCAGCGTTGACCGGACGAATACAAAGAATAATACCTAGGATTCCAGTGGCAATCTCACCCAAGCATTCTGCGTGGCAGTCAGGTATTCTAGCAATAGAGCCACATCAGGTTTAGAGACAGCTTTGGAGAGACACTTTATGCAGGCCTACTGTCAGTGTGACGTCAATTGTGGTTGTAGTTCAGGCTATCCTATTTGATAACAAAGCAATAATCACTACATATGTATCCCAACGATACACGCGTCATATCAGATTGACGTAAATTGTGGTTCCAATATTGGCTTCGCTTTTAGAACAGTCTAATAAACATTACATTTGTATTCGTATGATTCAGCAACCTATACTCAAGCGTTCTTCGGTCGCGGAGGAATACGCCAAGGAAAGTTACGTATGACTTTCACATGATAGCACTGTAATGTGCCCTTCGTTTCGATAATAGTGACGCATGTGCTCCAACTTCAGTGTTGACGTTACGTCAGACCATAGGTTAGCCTTGAAATGCCAGTGTTGTCGACGTGCCTGGTATGCGGACGATGTGCTCAAAACTGGAACACTTACAAAACACGACGATCAACCTCGTGACGCTTGCCTCAAAGCCAAAAATGCACCATAAAATACTGGCTGACTGTTCCGCATGAAACCGATTGCCACAAGGCGTGAGATCTGCCCAGTTTATTTCCATCTTTTTCTTTCTGCCTTTTGTTCTCTCTCTTTTCTTTCGATGATATGTCTTACTCTCTCCGCCTTTCCATTCTCCTCAACCTCACATATGTCCTCCTCTCCCTCACCTCCCTATCCCACTCCTTTGCTATTTGTGCTGTGCCAGCAGCTCGGCTTCGGGCGGTGTGTACGTCAGTTGGAATCCCGCTCGCGAAGAAACTTTTTCTCCCTGATTTCCCTCTTTCTCTATCTTTATTTCTATTTCCTTCTCTCTGCTTTTGTCTTTCTGTACTAGTCGTCTCGCCCATCAGAGTTATTGCATTCCGAGCCAGACAAATTCGTGCACTTGGTCAGAGAGTAAAGGAGAACATAAAGGCTACAACGATGATGAAGAAGAGGACCAAGAGAGCGCGTGCCGGTTTACGATGACGTTTTTTTCGGGTAACACCGCACTAACTACGTAAGCTCCAACTGCTTTGCTGTTAAAAATCACAGCAGCTTCGCACTAGTGGCGCCAAGCCTGAAGGAAGCGCTGAGGTGAGCGGCCTTCCTTTCTTTCTCTTTCTCTCTGTTTCTTGTACCTCTGGTTTGTGTCTCTTTCTTTATATTTACTTCTTTCTCTCTCCATTTCTTTGTCGGTCTTTCCATTTTGTCTCTCTTGTCTTTGTCTACCTCTCTTTATCGCTTCCCACTCCATTTTCCTTCTCTCTCCCGCTCTTTCTCTGTTTCTCTCTCTTTCTTTCTTTGTGTCTCTGTTTGTTTATCTTTCTCTCTTGCTCTCTGATTTTCAGTCTCTTTTTTGTCTCTGTTTCTTGCTATCTCTTTCTCTCTGTGTCTACCTCTTTCTCTGTCTTTCTATCGTTTATTTTTTTATTCCCTTTATTTCGCAATATTTTTCTATACTCTCTTCCTTGCTCTTTCACATGTTCGTTTTCGTTTAACGCTCGCACCTGCTGTACGCGGTAGTGGGGCATGCCCAATTCCCGTGGGGCATACCAGCCGCGGGTTGTTCCCTCCCCGTATTCGTGGTCGTGGATTGCCTCGTCGTGACAGAGCCCTCTTATATAAGCTAAGAGTTGGCTCTGTATCAGTGCGTGAGCGCTTATACCGACAACGTCGTGTAGACAGTTCATCATGTACGTCGTGTGACTCCTGTGAGACACTAGAACACATAATTTTTTAGTGTCCCGCATTTGTTATGCAGCGAGCACTGCTCATCAAGGAATATGGGCTTATTGGTCTAAAGTGTACGAACCTTGATGATTGCCTGTTCCCGAGGGGTTGTGCTGCTCGGCGTGACCAGGCCCATCGAGCCCTACTTACTTTCTTAAAACATACCGATTTGGCCTCGCGCGTATAGACATTTTTCCTGTGACCACTCATTCGTGTTTACGTCTGTGTTATTTGTTTTTCTTTCTTACCTATTTTCTTTCCTTTTTCTTTCCCCCCTCTCTTCCTTTCCCCAATGTTTCCCCTTTCCCAAATGAGCAGGCAGGCGTTGTGCCCCTTTAGGTGGCACTTGTCAGCCTGTTCCCTCCATATTTCCTCTGTGTCTTCGTGTTTTCTATGTATTCAAACCAAATAATAATAATAATTTTTTGTTCGCGGTGGACTGGTTGCGGCAGGCTTAAACATTCGCGCTGTTAAAAAGGGGGGGGGGGACAATTGAGATATACATCCATGAGACGGAGTGCAGGAATGACAACAACACTAACAGCTTGCGTTAGAGCGTTTCAGTCGGTCTGGTATTCCGCTATTGCAAAGTCGTACCGTTATACCGCATAGCTTGTGTCATAGCTGCCACCTCGTCAAGTGGCGCTAGCTATGGAGAATAAGAAACAACTATCAAACTCGTCTATCTCATCCGAGTTTCCGGAAGCGCACATTTCCACTCGCTAAGCTTACAGCATCGATTATTTGAGTGTGGCTCTCGAACACGGCTCCGAATCGATAAGACCCTTTGCTGTGGAAGCTTAAAGCTATGATTCTAAAGGAAGTAAAAGCATCAATACGGAGCTAACGAGATACAGAGCACGAGGCCCCACATGATAGATTCGACGTGGACAGCAACCGCTTTCGGCGGTGCGGCCATGTTTTTCGGGTGCGCGCATGCGCACGTCACACCCTATATTCCCCTATAGACCTTTTGACATTATTGGTCGCAGCCGTAACCCTCTCTGGGCTACGCTAAATAGGGGGGACCCCCCAAAAATGCACTGTTGAGGCTGTGACGTCACCCTCTGTACTCCCTCGCGCAGCACGGCATGGCGATGTTTTTTCTCCTGTGAAAAGGTCTATAGACCAGATTATTTCTACTCTCAGAGCCACGTTTTCAGCGAGCATACATAATCTTGACTCCCAGTTATCACGAGTCGGCGCTGTGTGAACAAGGGGCTGCGGGCTTGCATACGTCATAACTGATGGCGAGCCAACAACAACAACACTCGCTCTGAGCAACGCCAGCAAGCGATAAGGACAGGCCGGACATTATCGTGCCCGTCCGTTGAATGTGATCAGCAGCCCGCAACCCAAGAAGGCTGCCCCCTGCAAGCGACGATAATTGTGGTCTATACGCAAAGCATTTTGCGTATATCGGAATACCAGACAGACTAAAACGCTTTGTTGCTAGCTTCGGGCCCCAAGCCTGGCGATTACCCACGTTTTATTTTATTTTATTTCTAGGGCGCCCCACCACCGACAACATTTTGACGGCTATGATAATTGTTGTAGCCGCGGAGATTAAGAAGGAGCGAAAATGGAAGACAGGCGCGTCGTTGAGGGCCACGCACGCTAGGTGTTGCCTACCTTGTGTTATCTGTAGACTTTGCCCATCCAGCCCCACGCCTGTCCGGCGTTCTAGACAGGCGTTTTGACATCTGTGCAGATGCTTAGGACGGGATAGTACTAGAACGGGATAACACTGCGCGGTTCTTTAGTTTGAGAATTCCGACCGGGGAGGCTGTTAGCTTATGCTTATTCAACACGCACCTGAGCACTTTCCTTTGTACACCATCCAGTTGATTAGTGTTTGTAGCCATTAGAACAAATTTCCGTGCTCCCTTGTAAAGGGTGCACCGCTGCAGTTATTGTATTGTCGAAGTGAAGACTCTGCGACTTTCCTTGCTTTTTGAGCAGTTTTTTGCTAAATTGCAGTTCGCCCTGACTTCACGACGCTAGTTTTGCCTTGCAATCCTTTATACCTGAAGAGGAAAGAAAGCAGATATGGAGATAGCGAAAGGTCGTTATTCAGCACAGCACCTGAAGCTCTACACCAGGAAATGGTGACCGCCTCGCCTCCATAGCGCCCGCGACGATACCAGCCACTGACAACAGCTAATGTTCAACTGTGCAACTACATCAGACGTGGCATACACACGCACTTAGAAGTCTTTGTGTATGCCCGCCAACCTTTAGCACATTCCTCCGCCCTTACAAGAACACCCCCAAGGTTTACAAGTGTTGCATGAGTCTTCTATTTCTTCGTCCCATCGTTTGCGCTATTGCTCATGTGCCTGGCACGGCAATGTCTCGGCGATATGTTGAATGGCTCTCAGCAGGCCCCATCGATAATTTCGCTTATAGACTCAAAGTTAGAAGGTGTCGTCTTACCGAAAGGACTTTCCAAATAGCTGGTTGACTGGACAAGCTGGAATAAAATAATCTATACTGCTACCTTGCAGTTATGAGGCGAGTAGTAGAAGCAGTGGTTTGAGATTAGGAATGAGGCGTATTTCTGCAACTGATGAGCGAGCACGGCTCCGAGTCTTAGGGGAAGAGGTTTGGATGGAGACAGCAGAGAAGAGAGCCCGCCTTCTCGACATGTGGGTGCCCATCAGGCCCTCTGCCCCGGAACATTTATAAAAGGGGGGGGGTGTTTTCCCGAGGAAAATTAATGACTGTCCTTGTAATATTCTTTTGTGTTCCGTTTCCCATGGCAGAAATTATGCGCGAAGAGGGGTGGGGCACGTGACTGGCGTGCCGCCCCTTGGCTTCGCCACCGCGGCATTGTAAGTCTGCCTGGTCATACGGAGAATAAAAAGCAAGGCCTTGTGGAAAACGGGCCCTCGCTCGTTGATCATTAACTCATCATCATTGATCATCAGCCTGACTGGGGACAATGCAGGGCAAAGGCCTCTACCATGTTCCACCAACCAATCCGGTCCTGTGCTTGCTGCGGCCAAGTTATCACTGCGAACTTCTTTATCTCATCTGCCCACCTAAATTTATGTCTCCCCCTTGCGCGTTTGCCTTCTCTTATACGATGGCCAGTTTTCAGGGCTATAACGTGCGGTTCGGCCAGTCCTTGGGCAAGACAATAATATCGTCCTCGTTTAAGCGCCGAATCTATTACTTGAAGCGCTGGTTTACTATCACAAAATATAGTTCAGTTGCGAGGAGGCTGCGTCGATATATAACGAATTACCTAGCGGATGGACACAATCTCCGACGCCGTCGATGTTTTTGGTGGTCTAGATGGAAGCGTTCGCTCGTCTTCAAACATGGTATACGAACACCGCCGTTGAAGCAATGGTTAATGCTATTGAGAGCTGTCAGTGAACACATCCATGATCAACGTTGAAGCGTCCCACTCAAGGAGGATTGCCTCCAATGCAGTGCGCTGTGATGCTGCTGTAGAGTTCTCAATTATTGCCATACAGGCGTAGGAAAGCCCGATAAATAATCAAAAAGCGATGTCCGATTACGTTTTAAACAGCTGAGCTCTTTAAACGTGGCAAAATGTCATTGTCGTCCTGCATTTACAGGATGAGCGAAGAGGAGCCACGTTAAGACAGGTGAAGCCCAGCCTAGCTATGCCAAGGCACGCAGAGCCAAGGAAGCAGAGTGTGAATGGCAAGGAAGTGGGAAAGGGTAGTGACGGGGAGGAAGACTGAGGTAAGAGTGAGGAGCAGGAGGTAAGGAGGAGATAATAGGGTAAGGGATAGCGTAGCCATGTACAGTATAGAATGCAAGTGGTGGTGGAGAAAAGAGGGTAGGAAGAGTGATGTGAGATTGAGGATGATGGAAATGAGAAAATGTGGTGGTAAACGTAGCACAGATAGGCATAGTAGAGTACAGCAAGAGGGTTGGGAAGACAAGAGAGGGCAAGGAAGAGTTTTGTGAGGATGTGAAGGAGGGAAGAAATTAAAGCGTAGCATAAGCTTGTGTAGTCTATAATAGCGAGTGGGCGGCAAAGGGAAGTGCTGGTGAGGAGGAGGAAAAGGAGGAGGGGAGAAAGTAAAGCATAGGATAACCTTGTATATTATAGTGTTGCTCGGCGATCGTGTTGTCAAGTCTTCTTCTATGTCTTGCGTCTTTTGCGCTGTTTCAAAATGAACTCAAACCAACTAGCCCAACCCTTCCTTCCGCATATAGTATAGGAAGGGGCCGGGAAAAGAAATTGACAGTAAGGAGGAGCGATGCGAGGGAGAGGAGGAGCTGAGACGGTGAAGAATAGCGCAGCCATGTGTTGTATATCATAGCAAAGGGTGGGCAATAGAAGTTACGGAGTAGAGGGCTGTGAGAATGAGGAGGAGGGTAGGGGGTAACGCATAAGATAGCATTGTATAGTAAAGCGAGCATAATATTATAGCAAGAACTCGTAAAGAAAAGTCAGAGTAAGAAGAAGAGAAAGGAGGAGGGGAAGGCCACCAGCTCCGCTTTATCCTGACTTGTTCTCTCCACTAGTGCGCAGTTTACCCCAATATTTAACAGCGAAA
>NW_023615190.1:0-60001 GCF_013339695.2 Rhipicephalus sanguineus | reverse complement strand
ACCACTAGACCACCGTGCTGGGTGATTTGTTTCGAACAAATTTGATTAATTCAATAGTCTCCTAGTGTAATGGATGATTCGCATGAATCACAGTGTAGCCTAGTGAAGCCTGCCGTCGTTTCCTCATTACTTTCGCTCAGTGAACAGAATGTTTTGAAAACGAAATGCTGTACCTTGTTACCGCGTTCGTCTGTTTTATGGCACGCTTCATTTTCTTTCTTTTTTCGTGCTTTACAAAGATTTGTCTTCATCAGGAAGCATTCCGAGTGGTTTTTGCAGCTTTCGAAAGTCCACCTTAAGATATTACCCGCTGGTGGCGTTTGGGAAAGAAAAGAAGTGTCGCGATCACTCGCGCAATTACATGCAAATTTAATTAAAACTAGGCAGTAGTAAAAAAATGAGTGCACGCCTCTACAGGAATACGCCGGCGCGCATTGTAGCTTATGATTTAACGGAAATGGGGAGGA
Organism: Rhipicephalus sanguineus; assembly: GCF_013339695.2. Classification (NCBI taxonomy): domain Eukaryota; kingdom Metazoa; phylum Arthropoda; class Arachnida; order Ixodida; family Ixodidae; genus Rhipicephalus; species Rhipicephalus sanguineus. Next base: position 59,534 of record NW_023615190.1, on the reverse strand, counting down.
GTAATGCAAGGCTTTGCGATATTCAATCGCTAGTAATAGTTCATTGTACTCCTATTTAAATGTTGCCGCGAACAGCGTCAGTATGGCGCTGTTAATTGTTTTCTGTGATGCACATAGTTCTCTCTGGTATGAAATACTTTGCAACATCTAGCGCAACAGTTCCGTGAATACACACGTTCATGCGAGCTATTTTGACGCCGTAAGGACAAACTAACGCGAAAAAAAGAAAAAAGAATACTTACGTTCACCGAACACAAGGAGTAGTCGAGGACATACATGGCCACGACGAAACCGTTAACTTTCTGAAAGAGACAAAGCTTGTTAAAAGTGTGCAACGTGTTGCCCGAAAGTGCTTCACTGCTGCTAGAAAATCTCGCAGCAGAAAGACAATAAAATTTTCGTATACAGCGTCGTAACACAATTCCGAAGTATCCGGACTCAGCACGTAATCTTGCTCGGCGGGCAGTAAAGCACAGAAAAAGAAAGCTTTCGAGAAATCGTACGAATATAGACCTGCTGACCTGCCGTGGTATACCTTAGCGCGTAAGCTTAGGAACTGCTGAGCTCGAGGGCACGGGTTCGATTCCTGGCCACGGCGGCCGCATATCGAAAGGGGGGGGGGGGCAAATTCGAAGAACACCCGTGTGCTTAGAGTTAGGTGCACATTAAAGAATCCAGGTGGTCGAAATTCAATCCAGAGACCCTCATTACGGCGTGCCTCATAATCACATCGTGGTTGTGGCATTTAAAACGCCAGCAGCTGTTACTATTACTATAGACTTGCTAGTCTATACGCCAAGTTAGTACCGCTTCATTCTGGAAGAAATGCACAAAAGACCGCATATTAAAAAGAGGACGCCTCTCCTCTCGTAAGGCGTCGCCTTCCTTTCTGCCATTTCTTCGAAGAATACGCACAAGGTGTTCATTTCGTGCGGCGATAGTAAAGATAGAGGAGTTGGAAGGAGACGAGTGCTGCAGCTTACGAGATCAGCGATGAAGTAAAGCGAGAGCACGATGTCGAGGAGAGTCGTCATAGGCACGATTACCAGCCACGGCATCAGCAGCAGCCGGTTGTCCTGCAAAATGGCCGGAGAGAGGACTTCGAGAAGAGTCTACACGGTGCTATTAAGTGTACAGCCTCACAACGGAAATCCCACGTCACATATTACAAGACTGGGCGAGATAATCGTGCATCAGGCAAGGTCTTTGTGGTCAGGCCCATTTTATTGCCTTAAAGCTTAACAAACGGCAATGTCCACACTCAGCAATGATGCAGTGTTTTTCACCATGACACTTGCCAACAAACAAGTTTCCTTTCAGTAACAGTGAAATTCGGGCTGAAATAGTAGTGAGAACTTACTAAATATAAGCCTAGCAGAAGAACGCCAGAGAAGATGAGGCAAAGTCCTGAGAACGTTAGGAGTAGCAGGACCAGCGTGAACCCAACTGCACAAAAAAAGGTGTTAAAAAATGACCCTTATTTCAGACACAGTTTGGGGACGACAAAAGAAGTGCGTATGCATCAAGTTCGGCATATTTGACTGCGGTTATTGATTAGTCGAATTTCATGCAAAAGCTAAGAAACCAGGGCGGCTATTCTGTAAGAGTCTACTCATTGGACTGTCCATTTTAGCGTGCGCTGATTGGATAAAGGAGGAGATCTGGTGCATCGGCACCAACCGTCATCACCCACCCTTTGGCTCTATCCAATCAGCGCACCCTGAAATGCACAGTCTACTTAACGGAATACCCTCCCTGTGTACATATGTCTGTAGAATACGGACGGGTTCAATACTTTGCTTCCATGGAAGCAAGAGATCTCGGACATGAATATGCTGCACATAGCGTCAGACTACCTGCAAGGCCAGTGCCTGAATGGACATGGGCTTTTCTTCAGCACTTGAACGCTGGTGAAATTTTCAATACTTAATAAAGTGCCGATATTTCGGATGGAGCCACGAAAAAAGTATTAACATTTTCTTTACTATCTTCGCTTCATCTGCATTCCAGCTCGAATGTATTCCGTCTTGCTTTGTTGCCTATATTTGTACCATAATATATTGTACTTTCACCCCGTTAAAATTATTTATTTATTTATTTATTTATTTATTTATTTATTTATTTATTTATTTATTTATTTATTTATTCATTTACAGGTACTTCAATCCCCAAAGGGGATTGAAGTACCTGCAAATAAATAAATAAATAAATAAATAAATAAATAAATAAATAAATAAATAAATCCGTTCTTTTTTCATTTTTTACGTAGAAAAATAAAGAGAGAGAGGGATAAAGATTCATAAAGCTCTCTGAGTGATCCATGAGAGTTCCCGCGCAACCAAGCAATACAATTTTTAGAACCAGTTACTGAAATATGCATGGCAGCTGCACTCATTCATCATAATTTTTTTTTAAGCTGAAGATATGCGCATGAACAACTCGGCAAGACAAGTTGAAGAGATCAGTACAGTTAACGCGTTTAAGCTTTGTTGGAAGGCCACATCATAGAGATGGGGAATATGAGACGAGGCACACAAGCGGTACATCATCATGAAACAAGAAACTTGCTGCCATAAGGTGAAACCGTCATGCATGGCTTTGCAATGGAAAAACTAGGCTTCATGGAGAATTGTGAAATGTGCCTTTATCCGTTAATGTGCACCACTATAAGAAATGCAGGAGCAGACGAAACGTGGAATATACTTTACAAAGCAGGAAAAGGGCAAAGTCATTGACTCACCCGGTGAGTGAAGCGCTGAGTTGACGTGACATATTCCAGTTGTAATCAGTATCGTGTACAAAATCTGTAAAGATGCGTGAAATAGGAGCGGCCATTACCTCTTTAACACTCTTCTGGAGAGCCAACAGGCAATGAAGCAAATGAAGTAGGGGTGTGCGAATATTCGAAAGTTTCGAATATTCGTCGAATATTACGTTCGAAATACTCGTATTCGATTCGAAAATAGTGTATTCGAAACGTTTCGAATATTCAAAAAATTCGAATATGCGATTCGATTATCATGCATAAAATAACTCGTCTTCCACATTTCTGCTGCGTTCGTATTGCTAAAAACGTTGCCGAGAGGAGCGATAAACATCGTAAGTATACACGGAGGCACGATATCTGCCTGCGACGAGCGCCCCAATACGTATGATTTATTGCTGGTGCATCTCCGACGTGCAGCGCTGTTGGCGATCATGTAACCGTACATTTTCAATATTATGCTGCCGTAACGTGCCGCATTACCACTCGTTCATTATGCGGGACCACTTCTGAGGAAAGACAGTGACCCACGTGACTGGTGGCGGACTGTAGGCACCTTCAGGTACCCCAGTCTGGCAAAGCTTTGCCCCATGTAACTCCCTATACCAGCCACTTCTGTTCCAAGCGAGCGTGCCTTTTCAGTGGCAGGGGGGGGGGGGTTGTCTCTGTTACAAGGGAGCGCCTGCTGTCTGATCATGTGGAGCAACTCATATTTCTTCATGATAACATCTAGTCATTACTTTCATTGTGCCGTGATATTTGCTTGTGTTGTGATGCGCATTGTGCTAGCCTGGACATTGTGTTCCAGTCAGGCTGTTAATGTTTTTTTTTTAAATATCTCCATGTTAAATAAAATATTGTTACTGGAGGCATTTTTCCTCTGATATTCGATATTCGATTCGATATTCGAAGGCGGATATTCGTATTCGAAAAATTTGATATTCGCACACCCCTAAAATGAAGGTATAGTGGACGTTATTTGTAGTCCTATAACTGTACTGCAGTAATCATCATATAAATGTGAACAAATTAAAAGGACACTAAAGAGAAACAATGAATGGGTTGAGATCGATAAATCGTGCTCTGAGTACTCTAATGTATTTTCGCCATCATAGATTTATTAATAGAGGAGAAAATCAAGTTCGAAGTTTCATTTTTAAATTTCGCTCTGAAATCTCCCCGCTTGACGTCACAGATTTCAAAGTGCAATTATCGTATTTTGGCGCCATTGGCTCAACAAAATTACCCCACACTTGGTATGTTAAGTCTGTGGCCCCCTGAGAGGACAACGTACCTCATTTTTACCGATTAGGAACTACGTAGTCCCTAGTAGGCGCCGTCAAAACATGTGACGTCACGGCAAATGGTGCGAAAACTTCAAGGTGGCGTCGCCACCAACATTTTGTTTTGGCGTGTTTTCTCGCTTACTAAGCGTCTTCTCGCAGCAAGCGTGGTGTTTTTGGTATCGTGAAAGAGTACATTACTAATATGAGAAAAACCGTCTTGCTCTTTAGTGTCCCTTTAAAGTGGACGAAAAGACAACTTGCCGCCGACAGGGACCGAACCTTCAACCTTCGGATAAGGCGCCCGATGCTTCACCAATCAGCAATGGCGGCGGGAGAAATGCCCGATAGAGTGGGTGACCTAGATCTAAGCACAAGGACGTCTAGCATGTCGTCTCTAACGAAACGAGACTTCCGCGAAGGAGATCGAAGCCGCGTCTCTTGGTCAGCAGCAGTATAAATTACTGCACTGAAAATTGGTAATGACATTTACTCGAATGAAAATAGTATAAATGTGTTTGGCCATTACTAAACACAATAGAGCGTGCTTCAGTTATAACGCTCGATATAAACTTCTTGTGAGTGAAATCATAACCTTATAAACTTTTGGTACAGCATCTGCCATTTAGCCGTCTCGAAATTGAGAATGAGGCTCGTGATCGTCCTTTTATTTATTTGTTTATTTATTCGAAAGCCTTAAATGCCTCACCAAACGCGAAAATTGACCGTCGGCGTCGGCTTCAACACGAGTGATTAAAAAAACGTCATCACGTGATGACGTCACCGCATGACGTCACAGATCGCCAGAATTTGTGACGTCCTCATGACGTCATAACGTGACGTCACACGATGACGCCCTCACGTGACGTCTTCGCTTGGTCAAAGTTGGGCCGATCAAGGTGGCAGTGCAAAACCACGCTAGGCGCAGATAGCTTGCAATGCCTCCGTTTCTGCGAAGCAACGTTACGTGAAGAAAGCTCCTCTCGGAGTGGAGAACCGATACATCGACCCAGAAGAAGATGGTTTTCGCTTCTGCATGAGGGGGGACCCTGTGAGTTTATTTATTTATCTATTATAGGCGTATACTTCAACAACTTTGCTGCCTTAGTGAAATTGCTATTGTAGTGGAGCAGATGCACGAACGAGGATGCGCCTGTGAAAGAGGACGAAAAGACGACCCGCGCTCGGATTGCACGAGAGCCTGTACCGCCTCCGTCAGCCTTGCACTGCGTTGCCGTACGGTCCTTTTTCGTTGCGACCTCGTTGCAACTTCATTACTCCAATAAACCTCATCACATTTGGTGGAGGTTGCTGAGATCCCCAAACAGACCTGGAGCTCCGCTCTCGCAAGTTGGCCGAAAGACCACCGGACAACATGACTGACGCAGTCACTGCCCAGCCAGCACCACCGGCTGCCCCGTCCCCCTGCCCCGGCTCTACCCGTCAACGAGACCCGCCCATCTTCAGCGGAAGTGGTGAGCACGACGTCGAAGACTGGCTCTCCTTATACGAACGCGTAAGTGCCAGCAACAAGTGGGACGACGCCTCTAAGCTTGGCTACGTTATCTTTTACTTGGCTGCATTTGGCCGACCAGAGGTCCGCAAGCTCCGCGCTGACCAGCGTCTACGCCACCGAGCGCAGCAGCCTGGAGAGACATTTCCCAGTTACATTGAGGATGTGCTAGACCTATGCAGGCGGGTTAACCCATCTATGCCGGAAGACGAGAAGATCAGGCACATCCTCAAGGGTATCGAAGATGGCGCATTCCAGATGTTGCTGGCGAAAAGCCCGACCACTGTGGAAGTCCTCGTCAGCCTGTGCCAGAGTTTTGACGAATTGCGTCGTCAGCGTTCCATCGCCCGGCAAAGTCTCCCATCACCAGATTCGATCTCGGCCGTCGCAGTCGCAAACGGCAACGTTTGCCAGGGCACACTTACCAACCAGATCAAGGACTTCATCAGAGAGGAAGTGGCCCGACAGCTCTCCCTGCTACCTCATAGCGACTCATCCACCGCAAGCCTACCTCCGACACTGCAGCAGGCCATACGCACCGAAATTTGTGGCGCCCTCCCTGCAGTTCCGGCCCCTTACCCGCGCACTTCCATGCCGTCCCGCCTCTCGAGTTCCGACTACGCACCGCCTGCTCCATCTCAACCTCTCAGCTACGCAGCTGTGGTCGCGCGGCCCCCACCGCATCCAAGCTCCTTATCGGCACCACCCAATCCCGCCTCACCTCCAGTTTACAGGCCCCCACCACACTTCTTCCGTCCATCAGATGCGTGGCGCACTCATGACAACCGCCCTATCTGCTTCGCGTGTGGTATCGCTGGCCATATTGCGCGCGTCTGCCGCCGCCGTCCCACACCTGCGTACGCCTCCTTCGGCACTCCTACCTACGCGCCGCAACATGCCACCACATCTGCATCCGAGCAGAGGCACTCCGACTCGGATCGCCGCTCAGCAAGTGCTCGTTTCCCTTCTCCTCGTCGCCGGTCGCCATCGCCTATGCGTCGTCGCCCACCTTCTGATGAGGGAAACTAATCAGTGCAGTTCCGGAGGCAAGAACTGCAACTTGTGCGCAATTCTCAAGGCCTCCATTTTCGCCGCAAAACGTTATTGATGTCGAAGTTGAGGGAGTCGCCGCACTAGCACTTGTACATACCGGGGCCGCCGTTTCTGTGATGAACGCGAACTTTTGTCGGAGGCTCAAGAAAGTGACAACATCTCTCTCTGGCATGGTGCTGTCCACGGCTAGCGCGCAACGCATTCATCCCTCAGCTGTGTGTACGGCGCGCGTCGTCATCCAAGACATTATGTACATCGTCGAATTTTTTGTCCTGCCATCTTGCTCTCATGACGTCATCCTGGGTTGGGATTTCCTTTCACGTCATGACGCTATCATCGATTGTTCACGTGCGGAAGTGTCCCTTGTGTCAACATGTGAATTTTCATCTCCCGACCGTTCTCTCCTTCCCTGCAAGCTAATCGTTGATGCCGACACCACCTTGCCTCCGGAAGCTTCAGTCCCTGTTACCCTTTCGTGTACTGCTCAACCTGACGCCACCGTCGTGTTTACGCCATCTCCATTGTTTACTGAACGCAAGGGCATCGTTCTCCCATTTGCCATTCTCACAATTGCGTCTGGGTCAACCGTAATGCTGATTACAAACCACTGCAACTACCCCATTGCCTTACTCCATGGTGAAAGTTTAGGATCCGTACAACCTGTCGACCACATCGAGGATCTTGATCTTCCCGATGACACCACATGTTGTCACATCGCCACAATCACTCCCGCATCTCAGCCATCAAGTTCGTCAGCGTTCGACAACGCCATTGACGCAAACCTCTCCCCCTCTCATCGCCGCCAACTTGTTGATCTCCTTAACAAGTTTATCTCTTCTTTCGACTGTCAACAACCTTCGTTAGGCCGCACCACGACTATCAGTCATACTATCGACACCGGCTCCCACTCGCCCCTGCGACAGCGGCCTTACCGCGTTTCCGCCGAAGAGCGCCGCGTCATTACGGAGCAAGTGGATGACATGCTTCAACGTGGAGTGATACAGCCTTCTCAAAGTCCTTGGTCATCACCTGTGGTATTGGTCAAGAAAAAAGATGGCACCATTCGATTTTGCGTTGACTATCGCCGCTTAAACAAGATTACGAAAAAAGACGTCTACCCGCTACCGCGAATAGACGATGCTCTTGACTGTTTACAAGGCGCCGAGTACTTTACATCCTTGGATCTGCGTTCTGGGTATTGGCAGGTGCCCATGGCTGAGTGTGATCGCCCTAAAACAGCCTTTGTAACGCCCGATGGCCTATATGAGTTCAATGTCATGCCATTTGGGCTCTGCAACGCGCCTGCAACATTTGAGCGCATGATCGATACCATCCTTCGAGGCCACAAGTGGAAGACTTGCTTGTGTTACCTGGACGACATAGTAGTCTTTTCAGCAGATTTCCCGACACACCTTGCTCGTCTGCACGAAATTCTCACGTGTCTAACTTCTGCGGGCCTACAACTTAACACCAAGAAGTGCCACTTCGCAGCACGGAAACTAACCATCTTGGGACATGTCATCTCAAAAGACGGCGTTCTTCCGGATCCCGATAAGCTTCGAGCTGTCGCCGAATTCCCAAAGCCCACATCGATGAAAGCCCTCAGAAGTTTTGTCGGCCTCTGCTCCTATTTTCGCCGCTTCGTGCGCAACTTCGCGTCCATCATCGCACCTTTGACGAGTCTGCTTGCCAACAGCAAAGGTATCTCTGCATGGTCACCTGCATGTGATGACGCATTTCGCCAGTTGCGCCGCCTGTTGACCTCACCACCTATCCTTCGTCACTACGACCCCACTGCTCCCACAGAAATTCACACCGATGCAAGTGGCGTCGGTCTTGGTGCAGTTTTGGCACAACGGAAAGGCACCAAAGGTGAATACGTTGTCGCTTATGCAAGTCGTGCTCTCAAGAAGGCTGAATTGAACTACTCCGTGACAGAGAAGGAGTGCTTGGCGATAATCTGGGCATTGACGAAGTTTCGCCCGTACCTTTACGGCCGTCCTTTCGACGTGGTTACAGACCACCACGCTCTCTGTTGGCTTTCCACCTTGAAAGACCCGTCGGGACGCCTGGGCCGTTGGGCACTTCGATTGCAGGAATACGACATTCGTGTCGTATATCGTTCCGGTCGCAAGCATGCGGATGCTGATGCACTCTCCCGCTCGCCAATAACACCAGATGTGGCTTCTCTGTCACCCCTCTCTAACACCTGGTCACCACTCGACACCACTGACATGCTTTCGGAGCAGCGTAAAGACGCATACCTTGCCTTGTTGCTCGACTACCTTGCCGATCCGTCTGCTGTCCCTTCGACGAGAGCGCTACGCCGTCAAGCAGTCCACTTTTCCGTGCGAGACAACATTCTGTACCGCCGCAACTACATGCCAGGTGGTCGGAAGTGGCTCCTTGCTGTCCCTAGTCATATGCGCTCTGACATCTGCTCGAATTTCCATGCAGATCCCCAAAGTGCTCACGGCGGCGTCTTGAAAACCTACGAAAGGCTGCGTCAGCGATATTACTGGCGAGGAATGTATCGCTTTGTGCAGAAATACGTTCAGTCTTGCCCTACATGCCAACAAAGCAAGACACCTCCGCGACACCTTACTGGCACGTTGCAGCCGCTCCCGTGCCCAGCTCGCCCATTTGACCGCGTGGGTATCGACCTCTACGGCCCCCTCCCGTATAGTGGCTCTGGAAACCGGTGGATTATTGTCGGCGTCGATCATCTCACGCGCTACGCTGAGACTGCAGCTCTCCCGGCAGCGACCGCCCGCGAAGTTGCACTTTTCATTCTCCGCAGCTTCATTCTACGCCATGGTGCTCCGCGGGAACTACTCAGTGACAGGGGTCGCGTGTTCTTGTCAGAGGTCATCCAAGCCCTCCTCGCTGAATGCAACGTCATTCACCGGAAATCCACCGCCTACCATCCACAGACAAATGGTCTCACCGAGCGGTTCAACCGCACACTCGGCGACATGTTGAGGATGTATATCTCCTCCGACCACACCAACTGGGACACTGTACTACCTTTTGTTACGTTCGCTTACAACACCGCGACGCAAGCGACTACCGGCTTTTCCCCGTTCTTTCTCTTGTACGGCCGCGAACCTTCCCACCTACTGGACACCATACTCCCGTACCGCCCTGATGCCTCTGAGTGCACTCCAGTTTCTGAAGTCGCCAGATACGCCGAAGACTGCCGTCAGTTGGCTCGTTCCCTTACAGCGGAAGCTCAAGGTCGACAAAAGACGCATCATGACGACGTTCGTCACCCAGCTCCTACGTTTCCTGCTGGCTCCCTTGTTTGGCTTTGGGTACCCCCCCACGTCCCTGGCCTTTCCTCTAAACTTCTGGCGCGGTACCATGGTCCGTACCGTGTCATTGATGCCACCTCGCCAGTGAACTACATCGTCGAGCCCCTCACACAGTCGCCAGATTTGCGCTGTCGAGGGCGCGAGACTGTACACATCGACCGTCTCAAGCCCTACTACGACCCCCTCATTCTACGTACTCCATGAGTCGCCAGGATGGCTACGCTTCACCCCGGGGGTATTGTAGTGGAGCAGATGCACGAACGAGGATGCGCCTGTGAAAGAGGACGAAAAGACGACCCGCGCTCGGATTGCACGAGAGCCTGTACCGCCTCCGTCAGCCTTGCACTGCGTTGCCGTACGGTCCTTTTTCGTTGCGACCTCGTTGCAACTTCATTACTCCAATAAACCTCATCACACTATTTGTATGCCTTCCGCTGCTCAATCATGCCTTATGTATAGTCATGAGCAATATGAGCTGGAACAAAGAAATTACCTTTTAAAGGTCATAGCGGCTAAACGCAGCTGTAAAGCGCAAAGCTGTTCGTGACACTGAATGCTCAAGCAGATAGGTATCTCTGGAAATTCAGTACGTCACAACGGTCACATTCGTATGAGTACATTACAATTAATCGTTGAATAAACACGAATTTGGCGTTCCAGCTCATACTGCTCACGATAGTACCTCTTCTTCCATCTCTATAAAATCAGGGCGTATTATTTCAGACCTTTATACAGCGGTTCATGCACTAAACAGTGTCCATAGCTTCTTCGACCACGTACAATGTTACGAACGTAAAAAATACACCACGGAGAATTTCGCGTTTTCTGCGTGATCTTGTTGCAGTAGTCAATACCATATATGGCTATTGATATGTTTCAGAGTTAATTTACTGTAGTTTGTACAAGTATAAATTGTCATGGTATACGATTCACTCAATTTTACGATAGTGTCATTATTAGAGGCCTGATTTTAGGCATTAAAAATGAACGTTTTAAGCGCTGTTATGACTGGCACTCGGTGGCGACGCGCTGACCATGAGAATGGACGGGCGATGCGTTCTCACACTACTAAACACCTGCATCCATCCTAGAAACGGAATCCCCGGGACGGCAAGCGATCGACAATGGGAAGAATCTCGACCTAATACAGGGACGGCCAAGTTGGAGACGTTTCCACAATGGGCCACCTGGACATGGATTGGTGTGCTGCCAAGACGACCTGACCTGTATGTTTTGACAGGAGTCGCCGCAGACCCTTTTCTGCCTTCGGGGAAGAGTCCGAGGAACAAGCCCGAGGAACTTGTTGCCCTGCTTCCCCCACAAGCGTGCCGTCGACCGCCGGACCCTTGCTGTTTCAAGAGTGCAACGACCCCGTTAGCGACAGTGAAATGGACTGTGCCATGGTAGGTGGGGTCGTGTGTGTGCTTGGTGGTCATCAAGAAGGAGGAGCCAGCCTGAGGGGTTAAACCAACGGTGCAAAGTGAGGAATGGGGCACTGAGCCCTCGGTAGCAGGCTCATCCAGTTCTCTCGTCGCGGAACTCTTTCCTTGTAACTATGTAAATGTTGTACAAAAAGTGCCAGTAAATATGTTTGTTATCGTTTTCCCAACTTGCTAGCAGCATTTACTCAACCCGGAGACTCGACTACGCTACCAAATGGAGTCCGGGTACGACGCTGCCCTATCGTAGCAACAACCTGGTTGCCGAGAAGGGACGGATCTAAATACCGGTCGCAACAACTGGTTGCAGCGGTGGGATGGATCCAAACAACCGGTCGCAACAGCGCCAAAAATAGGCAGACAAAACGTTTTAGGCCTCCGACGTTGTAAATGCAGATACAATAAATTTTAACAGCGAAGCTCTTTAAGCTATCGGTAAACTGTGCTCTATCGTGAAAAACTCCACATGTGGGTATGCGCCACAGGAATTGGGCAAGCCCCACTACTGGGTACAGCAGGCGCGAGTGTTAAAGGAGTCATGAAGCACCCCTTGGGCTTGTTGAAAAAACACATCCTGTGGAAAGCTGACACGGCGATGAACTGCTCTGCCAAATATTACAGTCGTGCGCGCCGCGTAAAGGCCACAAGCGGAGCGCGAAGTTGCCGTTTCCCCAGGCACCCTCTTTTCAAACAGAGGCCGGTTCTCACTCTCGTCGGTGGGCGGGGCGTCTGCACGTTGACGTCGCGGATCTGCCAGTTTACGTCGCAAGAGACATAGCATGCTTATTGGCCGATAGCCGACGTAAATCGAGAGCGGCGTTCGGGTCAGATGCGCTTCTTGCCACGGGGTGCCGCCACTTGCCGGCGCCGCGCTTCTCAGTACATGGTAGCCGCACTCGCGCACGCGAATCACAGCAGGAGAGCGATCGCGTTTCATGACGCGCGCTGACGTAACTTCTTTCCCCCGTGCCATCCCTCCCTGTGTAGCTTCCAGTGCGCTCGTAGGCACGAGAAAAGAGAGAAAGTGCTGAGAGCGTGCCCCAAACACCCGTAACTCCGCTCATTCTTGACGGATTCGAGAAATTTTTGCGGCAATCGATTCGGGAGGCAGTAAACTCGGATACTGAGGTCATTAGATCATTACTTGGAAAAGTGGTTCATGACCCCTTTAAACGAAAACTGCTAGGCAAAGTGGAGCATGGGAAACACGCGAAAGAGAGAGAGAAAGAAAGAGAAGAATGAAGATAAATAAAGAAAATAAAGATACAAAAAGATCTAAAGATAGAGAAAGACATAGAAAGAGAGAAAGAAACACACGAAAAAGAGATAGAAAAACAAAACAAGACAGAAAGAGAGACAAAGAGAGAAATAAATAGAAACAAAGAGAGAAAGAAGCATAAGGAGAGAGAGGGATAAAGAAAAAGAAGAAAGAGAAATAAAGGCAGAAAGAGCGAGAAGAGAAAGAAATAGAAAGATAGAGAAGGAAAGAAAGAGAACGCAACAAGGTACAAAAACAGATACAAGAAAGAGAGAGAAATAATAAGAAGAAAGAAACAGAAGGAAGGAGCTCCGCTCTTCCTTCAGGCTTGGCACCGCTAGTGCGAAGCTGTAATAAATTTTTTCACATAAATGCAAAGCAAGAAATGTTTTAAGGCGAAAGCCTTAGATGCCTCATCAAACGCGAAATTTGACCGGCGGCGTCTCGCGCCCTGCGGCGTCGGGGACGAGTGATGCAAAAAAAATGTCATCACGAGATGACGTCATCATTACGTCACAGATCGGCAAAATTTGTGACGGCATCATGACGTCACCAATTTTGGCGTGACGTCACGTGATGCCTTCATCACATGACATCGTAGCTTGGTCAAAAGTGGGCAGATCACGGATGCAGTGCAAAACAAGGCGAGGTGCCTCCGATCCTGGAGGCAATGCAAAACCTCGCTAGGTGCATAAAGCTTTCGGAGCGTGGCGGAGCAGGATCAATACATCAGGGGCGTAGCCAAGGGGGGGGGGAGCTCACCCCCCCCCCGAAAATTTTCAGTTTAGCTTGCACATATATACACGCACACATACAAACGCACGCACGAACATACATAAAGTATGGTTGAACCCCCCCCCCCCCCGAAAAAAATTTTTGGCTACGCCCCTGCAATACATCGACTGAGAAGAAAAAGAAGATGGCTTTTGCCTTCGAGTCGTCTTAGGTGAATGCACAGGGGACCCTGTGAGTTTTGTTTATGATGGCACAAAGGCGCCAACAGTGGAACATAGCTGTGCAAACATTTTTACTTTTTCCCGCACCGTTTGCAGAATATGGTCTCTCCTTTTCTTCTGTAGCATGGTGAGTCAAGTGTCCACTGTCGAATCAACACACTACTGTGTCTCTTTCTCTTCGGCATGGCTGAGAAGGGCAACATAGGAGCAGATATAAAGACCGCTAAAAGAACATAAGGGAGAGATGCCTCGTATTGCCCGGGTCTAATCGCGTGGGGTCAATTTCTCCCCTGTCGGTGAACACCTTAAGGAGTAAATTACAAACAAAACAAAAGCCGCGTGCACATCACTTTTTTTTTTGCTCTCCACTCCTTTCCCCTGACGGCTCTCCACGATTTCGCATTCGCCTACCGCTCGCGCCATTTCATCGCGGCGGCGTATGCTGACCGGCGTGTCCCATTTCACTGCTGTTGTTTTCCGGAAGTTGGTTGAACTAGAGGACTAGGTTGAACCCCCATACAATTCCGAACAGTCTGTGTAGCCCGGTAACATGAATAACGGTCTCAAACTGCACTTGAAAGCGAAGTTTTCATATAGGCGTCGATTTTAGGCATTTAGGCACAAACACCAAAAATAGGCTTTTATAGCACTATAAAAACACTACAAAAGCCCTTCTTAACCTCTAATGCATGCTCATATACCCAAATGTGGGGCTAGGAACGCAAGGAACAAGATAGGCATTTGCCTAAAATCCGGTCTTTAGTCATTATTCTCATTTTGCCTGTCTTTGTACTTTTTGTCTCTTCTACATCTCGTGGCTTGTGAATTGCTCTCGTGCGCCACCTCAGGCTTTCTTGCAGTTCCTGGACAATGTAGGAAACGTTTGGCTATGTTATTGTTACAGTTATTATTGACAAAATTGTACAACAAACTTGGAGGACGCTTGAGCTTCGTTTTCAAGAAGAACGCGATAGCGTGAGTTTGGAAGGGCAGCGGCTTGGGCTAGTTGGTAGCTCATGACAACTGTTATAGCGCTCGTCTTCGTGTACCTTTTGTCCTTGTCCTGAGTTCGCGCTATAACAGTTGTTTGGAAGGGCATTGGTGCAATATGAACGAATGAAAAAAGAAAAAAAATTGCCGAAGGTTGCACTAAGCCGCGCAAGGCTTGACACAGCGAAATTGGACGATTCTGAAGACTAATCTGGTTGCTTCTATAGATTGTTTCTAGGCCTTAGCTAGGTGATGCGCGTTGTTTCTACGTTGCTTCTTGGTCGTTGCTGGGCTTTAGCTAGGTGATGCTAGGTTGTTTCTGCATTGATTCTCAACGCACAGAGGTTCGAGTTAAACCACAGACAGTCACAGACATGACACAGATGTTCAAACTCCAGAGACAGAAACTCGCGCTGAAAGCAAGCGTTCGCACCTCTCATAGATCTACGGGCAGGTCGTCGTTGGCGTAGGCCTTCCATCGCTTCGGGGTCTTCTCGCAGCCGCCGTTGCCTTTCCCAGTGGTGAGTAGTGGGATTCACCCGATTTCTGTGGCACATACCCGTTTATGATGACGATAGTTTTCTGATAGGCCTCACAAGTTTCTGCGGCACATACCCGTTCCGTAGTGTTGGGCTAACTGTTGCCTTCTTTTTTAGTGCACTCTAAGAAAAAAGAGAGTCAAAAGAGGGTCATGGAACCGTGACTCTCTTCGGGTGTCCATCTGAGCCCTTTTGGAAGGTACAGGCAGAGAAAAAGAGTTAGCATTTCGGAAGGATGCACTGGACGCTCCTGAAGCGCGTTTCGATTGACTTCCGTCATGAAAGAGCCGCCGTATACGCCATATATATCGCGCGCTTGCCCTTTGGCGCCGTTGTGGCGCCTTGCTCGCCGACGCAGACGGGGTTGGCGCCGGGGTGGCGCGCCGCTCTCCTCTCTCAGTCGTCTCAGTCTCTCAGTGCTCTCAGTCTCCTCGTCTATTGGAATGCGTTGCGTGGTTGCGTTGGTTGCGCGTCTTCGGTGGTGTTGACGCCGGCTCCGTGCACGAAGTGACGCTTGGAGGGCGGAATATTCATGGAGCTGCGGACACCGACAACGGGCGCCAGTTAACGGTGAGTGTACTGCTTTCGTAGGTACTAATTATACAGCTTTAGCTGGGCGTCCGCAGCAGCCTCGCTGAAGTTATCTGCCAGCCATTTCCAACAGCAGCCTGCGTCCGCGGGGCTGTTGCGGATGCCCAACTAAAGCTGTCAGTTAACGAGTTACCACCGTTATGCGCGTTGCTGTACAATCTCCCATAAAGTGAGCGATGCAAACAATGATCGAGGGTCATTTCTTGCTGATCGCACGTTGTGTCTGCACTACTGAAGGTGCAAGATGTCGTTTTGAGATGCACTTTAGTTTACTTCATAATAACATTTCCATCGACCTTGAGTGTGCAGCGTTCTTCCGCGCGTGGGAACGTGAAAAAAAAGCCTGTGTACAGAACGCTCAGACGCACTATATATAATCGTTTTTGTTGGCTTAAAGACGGTAGTTTGAGGTGCAGATATTGTACGGTGGCTTCCAGAACGTGCGCGGCAGTCATTCAAGTTGGACACGCCTCGCCGGTAAAGTGAAAAAGCTCTACTTTCGACGGCGCGCGTTGTTGCGGCCGCCGCCGTGCACTCTTTTCCCTCGTTTCTGTTTGCTGTTTTCGTGGTTTGCATACACTGCGATGACGTTGGGCGTTATAACACAATCGAGTGAGTGTACGTGATTGTGGGAGTTATGTGCGCTAATTCTAGCATATGACATGTCTGATCTCGACGTAGACGGCGTACGCACGCGCTGGGTGTCGATCGGGCCCTCGTACTCGCATCTGTTTATCTGAGTATTTAAGGATGGGTTACCTTTGTAAAACATGCGGTCAATAACCGCTCACGGCATGCCCCTGACTGCCGGAGGATGTGCTTTGTTGTTTTGTTGTTAGCCTTTATTATGTCTGTGTGAACCACTTATTGTGTAGGTTTTGCAAACCATTGCTGCAATTTCACTTTCTCATCATAATATCACGTTCTGCTTTTCAGATACCGTTTTTCATGGTGCTCACGCTGGACAGGAGCGACAACCTAGCAAGCCACAAGTCTGATGCCTCAAGCCGTCACCACTTTTTGATTTATTCTTAATCATAAGGAATAAATATGGGAACATGATGGCGATTTCTGCTGTTTATTTAGCACCATATGACACTGTGCACACCACAGTCACACATTTTAGTTGGCTATACTCATAGAAGCATGTAAATGAGGAATACCCAAACTTCTTAATTGGAAATCACAGACCATCTTTTTGCGCTTTCTACGTAACTTTGCTGGAAAATATGTGTTATTTTGTCGAGTTTTTATTAAAATATTGCTAAAACTGAACTATTCTTTTTTGCAGTCGCTGGGCAGAACGGCAAGTATTATTGGACTTGCTTAAAATGAATACCCCACTATTTTCAACAGTAGTCGCGCAAAAGTAGAGCAAGGGTCAAATGAGTAGCTTAAAATACTTGTGGAGTCGCCTGATGCTTCGGTGTGGGTCACTTGACCCTCGTAGGAGCGTTACCGGCAAGAGTCGTCTGACTCCCTAAAAGTGGTAACGTTATCCTCCGGATGAGAGTCTTTCCACTCTTCCTAGAGGGTCAGGGGACTCTAGTGGTAGGAAATAATCAACTACCATTAATTAATTAACCGGAATTAATTAACTACCACGGGCCCTTTGCGCCATCTCGCGGGTTAGTAGACAAGCCTCTGAAACGCTGAAGCAGCCCAGAGGTGCACGTATTGTAAATGATGTCCACACACAGCTCGTCGTTGGAATGATGGAGGACGCATGCGCTCTGACCGAGTGGTCTAAAGCGGGGGACAGACGGTCCGATTTTCCATGCGATCCGACGGCCGACGCGGCGGTGGGGGAGATGGTGGCTGTACGATGCTATGAAAGGTCACCATTCCGGTTTCCTCTCCGCCGTGTCGGACGTCGAATCGCATGAAAAATAGTACCGTCTGTCTCGCCCTTAACGCATCGCACCGCGGAGCGAAGGGACGCTGTTCCGATTCCGCGGTCACGCGCTTCGTAATAATTTTCTTCGGGACTATTTTTCTTAGAATAACAGAGAGCTGAGCTAGTTGGTAAGAAATCAAATGCCTTAACAGTTATCTTCCACGTAGACCGCCACGCGTGCCGGATTGATAGGTTCGCCTGTTTCATGGGCATGCGCAGATAAGTTTTCGTGCCTTCTTTCTTTTCAGCCGTTGTGCGTCTCTTCAGTTGTTAGTCGGCGTTTGTGGTGTCCTGACTTCTTTCTTGTGTGCGTGTTTGTACGCCCTGTCTTTTTAGAATGAATACTATTTTTCTTAGTGAGTTTTTTATATATACATACCTATACATACACGGCACATCATGGCGGCCCCGACGGCGAAGGCAAAAGCGAAAGTTATCGATCAGCCCTGTCTATCGTTGCCCTGAATCTGAAGCACTTGTTTTAGCATTTAAGAATAAAAAAGAGAAACATTGTATTCCATCGGCGGCTTCCGTTTTCCGACCTTCCAAAAAATTCACAGCACCGCACGGACTCTGCGCGGTGATTCAGCGGCTTCGTTCGTTTTGCGCAAGGTTTATCTTTTGGTCTCATGCCTGCTCGGCGCTATGCAGGCAAGAAAACCCGAATCACAGCGTAGACACGAGCACGTACGTGCAAGGAGATATAAATAGCAACATGTTTACGCCGTTAACGTGCAAATCATGAGACACGCCATATCGAATGTCTTACCCTGTTTTTCCTCCGCCGGCGTTGCAGGAGCACTAAAATATTGCAGAAAAATCCCACGCTTCACCTCTGTTTACAATTTCAGAATTCCGCTCGACACGCATATTCAATGTGAAGCTAACATTTTTTTTATCTACAAGTGAATTAAAGTGACAAGAAGCAATCGATACTGGCCGTTATGCCAGCTGACCTTATAAAGAAAAAAAAAGTGACTTTGTAAGACATTGCTCCAGTCGAACCATATTTATGGAGATGCTAAAAAGCGCAGGTATTCGATTCAAATGCAGCAGGTGTCATGCTCTCCCCATGTCTCGATACTGTGCGTTCAAAAACAACAGAAAGCATGATGATTAGAACAAGTTGCATTAAGTAAAGTGTGCCAACTTACTTTTTAAAATTCACACATTTACACTGCTGAAGAATAATTTATGAAACAGTGCAAGCTCACCGGATGAGATAATCTGACTTAATTGCGTTTCCGCTTAAAATTCTTTCAAACAGTATTTTTTTCTTATTCATCATTGTTGACCTACTAACTTTTTCACGCCGCTGCTAGGCTTATAAAATTCTTTGTTTTTAACGGTTTTCACGCCCTTGGCTATGCATCACCTAAGAGCCAGGATTTTTGCGAGCGGTGTACGCGGCTTTGTTGGTGCCTGCTTGCGGACGCTTCTGGACTCTTTTTGAGAAATAAATAATTATTTGCACCCGCACAACATGCAACTTTTCATGTCGGGAAGGTTCTCCACATTTTTTCGTTCGAAAATGATCACTTCTCTGCGATCACTTACTGGAGCAAACATGTTTGTGTCGTATAGCCACGTTGACATTGTTCAATATTGTGACAGTTCAGAGCAACAGGTCGTTTGTTCACATGGTTCGGTTTTCAAGCGCTCATTTGCTCTATATATGTACTCTAAACAACGAAACTCAAGTCCCGGTCCCTATACTTTGGTATTACTTTCTTTCTCAATTCATTATGTCACGACAAGAGCCTTATTCTCTTGATTTGGCAGCTCCTTGCGTGCGAAGTACACGTCGCTGTCGAGGCTTCACTTGTTTGCACGTTGAAGCTTTGCCCGAATCCTGATCGGAGCACAAAAGTTGGAAGACGCTTGAGCTTCGCCTCAAGAGTGGAACGCGACAGCGTAATCGGGCCCCGTTCGCATCGCTTCCTCAATCGGTAGCCTCGGTAGAGTGACCTAGAATAGGGGTATTCACTCTAGCCTCGGTTCGCTTCTCGGTGAACACCTCAACCATGCCGCAAGAAAAGGAGCGAGTAACACTGGCCGTTTCAAACTATCCTAGAATGCCTACTGCAAGGGTCACTCTACTGCAAGTACAGTTGCGAAGCGCCCATTACGCCATAATTCTTCCTATTCCGAATCAGCGAAGCGCCCACTTCGTGTCGGTAAGGCAACACGCGGACCTACGCAGCTGCTCACTTTGTTGATGCCTTTGCTGCTGATGAATAAATATGTCTGAGCGCTTTGTAATGGGTGGACTTTTAAACCCCTAGATCGTTGTGCAGTTCACATGTCATGACGCCTGGCGTGATTCTACGCTTCTGTCACACAACATTGCATGCGTTAAGGGGACTCCTCGCATTACACGACATTCATATATGGCCTCGAGATCGAGCGGAGTCGCCGCCTGGCGGCTACTGGCTGAAGCGCGCCTAGTGTGGATTGCTCCCTGCGTCGTCTGCTAGCCACGTCGTGTTTGCATGTGCGCGTACGTCCTGCACGTTCTCAAATGGCGGTTTATTATGTTATGTTAGCGCGAGTTTAACTGCTCGTATGTATACCTAACATGGTGTACAGAAGCAAATGAACTTGCTCGGCTGCATGCGCATTGTAATAAGATCAGTGAGTGCGACGTTCGAGAGGGCTGTGTATTGGCGTCGTACCCTTCGTTCGCCAGAATCATTTCAGTGGTGGTGCCGCTTTCTGGTTCAAGCACACCCTAAACAGCGCTTGGCATAGTCCCAAACATGAGGAACATTAAACAGTGTGTGAATGCAGCGTTTTAGCGACTCGGTGGTAAACAAAAACGAGGCTCATGCACTTTCGCGTTGTTGTTAGGTGTATAACTGCGGCACTCCAGTCCATGATGAGCTTTAGTTGTGCTTAAAATGTCATTTTATTGTACGGACGTGGTCCCGCTACAGCGAAATATTTCTATCAAGTGAAGTTTAAGACTGCGGTACTCCAGCTGCCCCCCCCCCAAAAAAAAAAGAAAAGAAAAAACAGACAATGAAATAACACGGCAGTGATAAAACGGAGTTGCCGCGCGCCATTTTAACTTCGGGCGAAATTTATGCAGAACCACCCGTGTGCTTAGATTTAGGTACGCTTTGAAGTACCTGGATGTTCAAGATTAATCCCGACGGCGTGCCTTACATTTATGTCGTATAATTTCACGCAAAACCTAATCCTTTTTTTTTACATTATCTTGAGCGTTTGTGTGGAGTTGTTATATATTGATGGAAGGCAGCGGACATTACTAGTTTGAAAAAAAAAAAAGACACTTGTTCCACAATATAACCGGACCTTTGTTGCATCACTGTCATGCACGTAATCAATCGAAGAAAGCTCTGTGCTAAACTCTTACCTGCGTATATATGCGTGTTCGCGTGAACAGTGCTATTGAACTCATTGCACAGGAATATGGGCTGGTATACAAATGAACAAGAAGTAAACACTTAAGTAGTGCAGTCGTGCTACTGCAGTGCGTAATACACAAAACACAAGCGAAACACGTACAGAGAAAACAACAAAAAACGTCCTATAGTGCGTAAGCGGAGACTGCCATTCAGGGCGAGCATCCCTTTCTTCGGCTGACTGCGCTTCTCTCACTAGTAATAGTAACGTTGGATGTTCTTCGTGCATCGATTCAACAATGAAGAGCGCATATGTTACCAGTAAGCTGCAATCAACGCATTTTATTCGCCAACAATCGACTCAAACCGCTCACAACGAAGCGCCGCTGTGTGCATTTGTATACGCGCCTCCGACCGCCTCTCCACACTAACGCGGTGACGGTGCTGCCACCTATAGGTCGATCTCGCGGCCAATAGGGTTCTTTCGGAAGCAGTTCAAATAAATGGTGTGGCTCTTTTTGAAAAGGAGGGGGAAAAAAGGGCCAGAGCACCACCAATAATCCTCCATATGACTTGTTTATGTTATTATGACTTTATTCGCTATCAAGGGCTTCCGCAGAACTTTTTGCAGGGGGGTGCATCCGCAAGAGGGGGGGGGGAGGGGGCATCTAGCACTGGCAGCCTTTCTTTCACTGCCATGACATGATAGGCAAATTAGTAGATGGTTTGTAACGTGCGAAATTGAATGGCAGTCCTGAAGGCCAGAATCTGAGTGTGCTAATCAAGCTGTGTAGCTTATTGCTTCTGCATGATTGACAGACATGCGGAGCCACCACGATAGACGAGATCTTTCGTGCGAGAAGCTGCTGCTCAAGTGCGCAATGTTGAGGCTTTTTACCCCGTTCCGGAGTGGCTTGCACTTCTGGACGCTTGTCTGTGTTTGCCTGACTTTTGAAATGCCTCCTTCTGTCTGGAACAATGTGGATGTTGTATATGTTAATATGTTAAGGTGATTCTAATGTGACGAATTATGTGTGCGCAGCTGACAATAAGGTAATATCCCCATGCATTAAAGAAAAAAAGAAAGAATGGCGTGGCTAGGTGGTAGAACACCTGCTCGCCATACAGAAGGCCTGGGTTCGATTCCCACTCGGCCGAAATTTATTATTATTGAAAGACGCAGGACGACCGGACCAGAGAACGCCAGCAGAACAGTTTATTCCGCCGTGTCTGCCTCGGCACAAAACACGAGGAAGACGAAGAACGGGGATGATGATGGCTACGTACAAAGGATAAAGATGAAGTACGTTAAATGTGCTTACATTATTTATTTATTTGCATCTATCTCGAATTTTCGCTCACAGACAACGCTGATTTTTCGCTCACAACCAACGACGCCGACACCGGAATTTCTGCGAAACGAGCTCTTTAACGGTATCGCGTTAATGCGCATATGCAGAAAATATCTCCACACGGACCGCTGTGTGCTTGAGCTGCAGGGCTGGGCAAAGATACTTTGAAATTGTATCGCGATACGATACAAAATACTCAGGCAAGAAGTATTTGAGATACATATACAAGATACCACAACACCGATTGTATCCGATACGATACATTCCAATTGTATCTTAAGCAACTTCGATAGATTCGGAAACTTGTTATTATATATCTGTATATACGGTAATGTAGCACTAAACGCCGATGCACAAAAATGTTCGCTTGAAAGTTTATTTACTGCGACCAATTTTGTTTCATTTGAATGAAATGTCTGTTAGTATCTCCAAAGTTTTGTATTTCTTGCTGAAGGTATATTACTTTTGTTCCGAAACAACTTATTGGGGTTGCTTTAGCTGCTTACCATGACAGTTCTTTATACACTTCGCTGATAACGGTTTTTGCTTGCCGCTTTTGTAATTGGGTAAAGTCGATGCTCTGCTTGCCGACCAGCTAGCGGGCTGCCATCTTCAATAAGATGCCTCCGCACAGTGGTGCAAATACCGTTGTTAAGTTCTACCTTGCCCGTAAATGTATCACGGTTTTCGCAATACCCGATCACCAGACAGGTGTACATCAGCGAGAACGCTGGTAGCGACATTCTTTGCGACACATCTTGTTTGCGTAGAGGGCATAAAACTGCAATTACTTTTATATTTTACTTATCTGCTGGCGTAAAGCGTTCGTTAGCGACGCACTCAGTAATGCGCGATCTCCTAACAATTTTTCTTTTTTGAGAGAACATTTGCAGCCCAGAAAACGTGTCAGACGTGTTATAGTTGCATGAAGTGCCGCAGGACACCGCCGCTGTTCACACTATAGTGCCACTTGAGCTCCGATTACCTGGTGACTAGTAACAGTATAAATATTTAGAGAACACTAAGAAAGAAAAACAAATATATCTAAGTCAAACAGAAAAGCGGTTCTGTGTCAAACACAGCGAATAAGTATAGGAACACGATACAGGTGGCCCTCCCAAGAGCTAATTATAATTGTTGAGTTTAACGTCCCACAGAACCACGATATGATAATGATAGACGCCATAGTGGAGGGCTCCGGAAATTTCGGCCACGTGGTGTTATAAAACTTAAATATAAGCACACGGGCATCGAACTGCGGCCGCCGCGATCTACGGGTTAGCAGTCAAGCACCATAACCACTAGACCACCGCGGCGGGTAACCCTTAAAAGCCATGACAATTAGGCATTTAAGGTAAGACCACAGAAAATTCAGTGCCTATATGTAAAATAGCATAAACCGACTCGTTGAGACGCTCATTAGAAAAACGGAGCATTTCGTACAACAATGTTCCTCCAATTCCTTTGCTAACATCTTTGAGGTGGCTCCTAATAATTTACGTTATTATCATGAAAACTCAATTTCGCTATTTTGCTAAGCAGTAAGCAGAACTTTTGTTACCCTATACTCCAAGCACGCGCAGATTATTATATATTTGTTCTCAACGTCGCCTTGACATAACAGTAAACTTCAGTAGAATATAAGTCTGTAAACAGTATAGCAGAAATAATGCAGGCAGCTAAAAGTAAGACTAAAGCAGAGAGCTTACGTTGCCAGCACGTTAAAGACATATTGCCGTAAGCAGAGCCGAAAAAAGCAATACAGAGACATAGGTAATGTACAGGATGAAAAAGGACAGCTTAGAAAGAGCTTGTGCTAACAATCCAATTATGACTTTGAAAACTCATTGAATAAAAGGAAAGGAGACGTACACCAAGATAGCTTCTGTTAAGTGAATGCTTGTTCTGTTAAATCCAGCATTGGTACCGGTGGTGCTATAGCTGTTAGAATCTTGTATTCATATAAGTCAATCTCATTGCATGTAAGTCAAACTTGCATCGACGAAGTCCTTCAAATCGCCGATGTGTGAAAGCCACGAGACGCAAAGCAACCCCTTTTCTTGCATCCTTCAGACTTCGTAACTACGCACAACACAACGCAAGAGAAACTTCGATAACGACACTACAGCGGCATCAGAATTTGTGCAAAAGACACCGCACGCATTGGAGTACGCAGCACAGGATAGTAGCTAAGAGCCAAGTGTCAGAGCACTGACACAACTAAAAAGATGATGATGAAATAAACTTTTAATTTGCCAAAACAGTGTCCCCGAGCTCTTAAGCTTGGGGTCACTCTAGGTGGGAGAAAAAAAAAGAAACCGTGAAAACTAAATGTCGTCTGAGCGTAGACGTTCGCGCGTTTGTCGAGACGACGCGAGTGCTACCACGTGACTCTGCTCCCTCAATAGGGACGCTCAGAGCTCATCACCTGCCCTCGCTGGAAAACTCTGGCGGAAAAATAAAATAATGTCATTATCTTTAGTTTTAATCTGGTGGCTTAGTGGGAGCAGTATCAGCTTGAGAAGCGGAGTTCAACCATCGTTTATTGTTTCGCACCGCGGTGTTGCGATCGCAGTATCTTGTATTTATTTAGGATACACGACGCATTCTTCAATGTATCGGAAATACAGATACTGATACATGTCTTGCGAGACGTATCGCGACGCAGATACTAGATACCCAAAGAGTATCTAAGATAGTACCGAAGATACATATGCATCTTCGATACTGCCCAGTAACTGCTTGAGCAGACCTACATGTCTCCCAACCATAGCTCGGCACACTCACTCATGAGTGCACTCACTCACACTCACTCACACTCATTTGAACGTTGTGAGTGTGAGTATGAGTGAGTACTCATGAGTGTGAGTGGACGTGAGTGTGAGTATGAGTGAGTACTCATGAGTGTGAGTGGACGTGAGTGTGAACGTGAGTGAGCACTCATGAGTGTGAGTGGTCGTGAGTGTGAACGTGAGTGAGCACTCATGAGTGTGAGTAGTCGTGAGTGTGAACGTGAGTGAGCACTCATGAGTGTGAGTAGTCGTGAGTGTGAACGTGAGTGAGCACTCATGAGTGTAAGTGGACGTGAGTGTGAACGTGAGTGAGCACTCATGAGTGTGAGTAGTCGTGAGTATGAACGTGAGTGAGTGCTCATGAGTGTGAATGGACGTGAGTGTGAACGTGTGAACGTGAGTGAGCACTCATGAGGGTGAGTAGGCGTGAGTGTGAACGTGAGTGAGTACTCATGAGTGGGAGTAGATGTGAGTATGAACGTGAGTGAGGGCTCATGAGTGTGAGTGGACGTGAGTGTGAACGTGAGTGAGCACTCATGAAGGTGAGCAGGCGTGAGGGTGAACGTGAGTGAGTACTCATGAGTGTGAGTAGATGTGAGTGTGAACGTGAGGGAGTGCTGATGAGTGTGAGTGGACGTGAGTGTGAACGTGAGTGAGTACTCATGAGTGTGAGTAGATGTGAGTATGAACGTGAGTGAGTGCTCATGAGTGTGAGTGGGCGTGAGTGAGTACTCATGAGTGTGAGTAGGAATGAGTATGAACGTGAGTGAGTGCTCATGAGTGTGAGTGGACGTGAGTGTGAGTAGGAATGAGTATGAACGTGAGTGAGTGCTCATGAGTGCGAGTGGACGTGAGTGTGAACGTCAGTGAGCACTCATGAGGGTGAGTAGGCGTGAGTATGAACGTGTGTGAGTGCTCATGAGTGTGAGTAGTCGTGAGTTTGAACGTGAGTGAGCACTCATGAGGGTACTATTAGCGTGAGTAACTGAGTACACTCTAAGAAAAAGAAGAGTCAAAAGAGGGTCACGGCCGCGTGACTCTCTTCGGGTGTCCATTTGATTCCCTTTTGGAAGGTAGATGAGAGAAAGAGAGCATTTGGGCTGGAGTCACGGGACTCTCCTAAAGCGCGTTTCGATTGGCTTCCGCGATGAAGGCGCAGTCGTATGCGCCCTACGTATCGCGCGTTTGCCGTTCGGCGCCGTTCTGGCGCTGTGGCTCGCCTCCCTCGCCGACGGAGCCAGCCGGGCTGGCGCCGCGCCTCGGCCTTCTCTCTCAGTTTGCTCGGTCTCTTGGAATGCGTTGTGCGTTGCACCGGTTGCACGGGTTGCGTCAGTTGCCTGTCGTGCAGTTTTGTGTTCGATCAAAAATGCGCATCTTCGGTGGCGTTGACGCCAGGCTCCGTGCTCGAAGTCACGCTAGGAGGGCGGAATATTCATGGAGCAGCGGACACGAACAACGTGCGCCCGTTAACGGTGAGTGTACTGCTTTCGTAGGTACTAATTATACAGCTTTAGCTGGGCGTCTGCAGCAGCTCCGCGGAAGTTATCTGCCAGCCATTTCCAACAGCAGCCTGCGTCCGCGGGTCTGTTGCGGATGCCGTTATGCGCGTTGCTGTACAAGCTCCCATAAAATGAGCGATGCAAACAATCATCAAGGGTCATCTTTTGCTGATCGCACATTGTGTCTGCACTGCTGAAGGTGCAAGATGTCGTTTGGAGATGCGCTTTAGTTTAATTCATAATAACATTTCTATCAACCATGAGTGTGCAGCATGCTTCCGCGCGTGGGAACGTAAAAAAAAGCCCGTCTAAGACTATAGTTGTTGATCGGGTTCGATTGGGTATCGCTTGTCAATCACAACACCAGGTAGGATAATTAGCTTAAGTGATTAATTAGAATAATTAGCTTAATAGCATTGTGACGGAAAAACAGTGCGAGAAGACAGGGTCGGAAGGGGCACACACACACAGCGCTCGTGTGGGTGCCCCTTCCGTTCCTGTATTCACGCGCTGTTTTTTCGTTACTATGCTAACAAACCAACTAGCCCACCGACATGCAACAGCTTAATAGGTCTAAGTGGCACATTGGAGACTTGGTGTCGGTTAGCTTGCATCCCAAGTCAGACAAGCCTTAATTATAACTGAATTAGCCTAACTCGCACGCTCGAGGCTCGGCCTCGAATAGCTTGCATTCGAAGTCAATCTAAGCTTAATGAGCTAATGATCCTAATTGAAGCTAATTAGGCGCAGTACTATTTAGTATTAATTACGCTTTGCTCGGCGCATCTTGCCAAACGCGGCATGGCTACGCACACCAGAATCTCAACTAGGCTTAAAGGGTCACTGAAGCGGTTTTGAATTCGCGAATTTATTGCAAATTCGGTATCGCGACCTCTTAGAACATGCCTGTGAAAGTTTTTTCCCCCGATTTTCGACTAAACAACGGCGCTATAAGCGAGCAAACTTTGGCCGAGGGAACGCTCCCCTGCGCGTGTTATCCCCCCCACTAGCCAGAGTGGGGGGGTGGGGGGGTTTGACCCCCCCCCCACTCTGGCTACGCCACTGCGCAAGATTGCAGCGCAGCCCGGAGCACATGTCACCACTGCGGCAAAGAGCGGCTCTCGTGTGCTTTTTTGTCTCTCGCGATAGCACACTGACTCATCACATGCTTCTTGCCCGCTGCGAAGTGTGACACTGATTGCGTCAGCAACGCTGCACTTTGAGCAGTGAAATTCACGAACAGCTGATGTCGCACGATGTGCGCGCGCAGCGCGGACCCTGCCAATACGCGGCTAAAAGCGACTGCCAATGCTGCTGTTCCCTATCGGATTTAATATACACGGCTGAACGTATCATTTCTATCAGTTCACCGCAGTGAAATTAAGCACTAACATGCATCTTGCACGTGCCAGTCCATGTTTCCGACGCGGGTGAAGGTTACCGGTTGGGACACGCTTTCTTGTGCCGCATCATCGGCGCTGGCAGCATCTTCGGTCGTCGTTTCTACAGTGGCGACCGGCTCGACATGTAACAGCAACTACACGCCGATTTCAACAAAAGAAAAGAAAAACACGGCATCGCCTGCTGGAATGCGCCGTCAGCTGTCTTCACAATTCCGTGGATGATGCCACGGAGCTTCGACCAATCACAGGCGGCGGCGAGACTCGCAATGCCGCCCGAGGCGCCTGTTGCTCGTTTTCGGCAAAATAGTTGTTTTTCCTAAAGGTGCATTGCAGGTTTCGCTGCAATGCATCTTTTCATAAAACTTCCCGTCGAACCTCACAAACTTCGCCAACATCAGCCAAACTTCACAGGTTCGAAGACTGAATAATCAAGATTGGGTCACTTCAATGATTTAAGCCGGTGAGGGCGCATTGTTTTTATATAAATTTTAAATTCTCTCCCATGGAGTTTCACATAGCACATTAAAGTGGTTCTCGAACCCAGGAAGTTTATGGGAATAAAAGAAAACTTCTCGCACTGCGAGATGGACTCCCAGATTATATGGACTAAGTGATTTAAGCCTATATAGAAGCGTTGCACTACAGTAAATGTTTAAAGGTCGATTCCCATTCAGTGACGCTGCCACTCAGCAGCCAACGCAACAGATGGCGCTAGTTGACGTTCCAAAATTCCTGGACATGACTCAGAACAATACTGCGCTAATCGGAGAAGCGTAGCACCTAAGCTTAATATTTTTATTACTTGGTGCTTTTTTCTGAAACACCCTGTATACGCATGAAACGGCACTCTGCGGTTAACATGTTCCGGAACACAACAAAGTACTACAGTGTATTTTACATAGCAAACATTTCTTCACATACATGTACACATTACACACTTAAGCAGCATACGCACACGGCACTTCGTATGTTATTACAATTAATGTATAAATGTCGGTATAATCATGACTGAGATCTTTTGCCTGATGACGTCACGTAGGGCGTGATCTTTTTCCGAGCTGGCAGCTGGACAGTAATCACTCGTGTACTACCTGCAGGCATCAAGTATGCCAGAACAAGACCCCCGCTACGAATGAACGAAAGAAGCTAAAGGTGTGTCAATATTCGAAAATTTCGAATAGCATTCTATTCGATTCGGTACTCGAATCGAATAGCAGACATTCGAAATACCGCATGCTTTAACAGCGAACCTGTTTAGCAAATCGTTCCCTGTCCGACGAACCAAAAA
Source organism: Rhipicephalus sanguineus (assembly GCF_013339695.2). Taxonomy (NCBI): domain Eukaryota; kingdom Metazoa; phylum Arthropoda; class Arachnida; order Ixodida; family Ixodidae; genus Rhipicephalus; species Rhipicephalus sanguineus. Next base: position 30,235 of record NW_023615190.1, on the reverse strand, counting down.
ACTATCGTCACCATGAACGGGTAGGTGCCACAGAAATTGGGCAAATCCCACTACTCACCACTGGTCCATTAAAAATGAAGAAGGCAACAGTTAGCCCAACGCTGCGAAGCGATGGCGGAGAGCCGAAGATCCTGAGTACGTACAACGAGAGAATACTAGCTAACGGGAAAGGCAGCGGCGGCTGCGGGAAGACCCGAAGCGATGGAAGGCCTACACCAACGATGACGTGCCCGTAGATATGTGAAAGGGGCGAACGCTTGGTTTCGGCGCGAGTTTCGGCGCGGTTTCGGCGCATGTCGTCCGTAACCGTCTGTGGTTTAACTCGAAACTCTCTGCGCTGAGAATCAGCGTAGAAATAACCTAGCATCACCTAACTAAAGCCTAGCAACGACCTTGAAACAACCTGCATCACCTAGCTAAGGCCCAGAAGAACCTGAAGCAACCAGATTAGTCTATGGCGAGTCGTCAGCGTCTCGGAGAAAACGACGAAGTTGCGCCTCAGCTGCTCCGCACGTTCGATAATATCTGGGGTTTAACGTCCCAAAACCATGATATGATTATGAGAGACGCCGTAGTGGAGGGCTCCGGAAATTTCGACCACCTGGGGTTCTTCAACGTGCACCTAAATCTAAGTACACGGGCCTCAAACATTTTCGCCTCCATCGAAAATGCAGCCGCCGCGGCCTGGATTCGATCCCTCGACCTTCGGGTCAGCAGTTGAGCGCCATAACCACTAGAGCACCGCGGCGGGGCTCTCCGCACGTTCGAGCCTAGCGCGAGAGAAGAGGAGGCCCGCAAGAAGACAGCATCTGTGGTTGCCCATCGGAGAGCAAGCATCAATAAAATATGTGTGAAAGCGAACGCCTCACGTCTTCCCACAAGTCTTCAGAAATGTCCAGTTTCGCTGTTTCAAGGTTTGCGCGGCTTAGTGCAAGCTTCGCGATTTTTTTTTTCGCATAGTTTTCGAATAATCAGCACCGACGGGAAAACCCGAACACAATGAAACTCTGGAACAGCCGAAGGTCATTTTTCGTCTTTAATCACTGAATTCCACCAATACGCACGCAGCCCAACATTTTGCGAGATTACCTATGCTAAATTGATTACCGGATGAAGGCGTTTTTTTTTTCTTCTTAAAACTCCACTCCTACTCAATTTTTACTATGCTGCATCGCATTAATCAGTTCCTGTCTTCGTCTTGTAATAACTGACGGTGGGGACTACGGCTGCGCTCAGCTTCACTATAGACAACAGACGCGTAAATTGTTTGCGTAAATTGTTCTTGCAGATGCAGCTTTCAACACCGATGCTTTCGGTGCAGAGGTCCATGTTGTAATGTCAGATTTATCAGTTTTATGACAGATTTAGCTGTAGGCGTGGTGTCTCAATTTTATTTAGAAGCAAGCGACTAAGTATCACCATGATTACGGTAGTCACTGCTGTATTTAAACCTACAGTTGCGCAATATATCGAAGGCTCTGGTCGCTGCTGTATACGAGCTTACCTCGGTATTCATAACCGAGGTATTAGGGTCGGTTAAAAGTAACCGTAATGTTGTTTGGTGAAAGTCTGTGAATGTTTGTTTAAATTAAAATGTTGTAGAGTGTAGGACTTTTGAAAATGGTTCTTACTATTGGAAAACTATCCCAAGAGTATCCTATTAGGATTCGATTCGGTGTCATCACTATTCGATTCGTATTCGATTTGGTTTCAAAATTCGCTATTCGCACACCTCTAAAAGAAGGGGAATTTTTAAGGGCTCGTTTTTCTTTGTTAGACACAACGTGGCATCAATTCGGCCATAACGAGAATCCCGCTACGAATGAACGAAAGAAAGGGAATTTTTAAGGGCTCGTATTTCTTGTTAAACACAACATTGTGTCTAACAAAGAAAAACGAGGCCTGCGAAATTCCCCCTTCTTTCGTCCGTAGCGAAAATGGTAGCACTTGTTTTACATAACTAAAATTACACCCTTTAATTGAGTCTTCGGCTATGCGTGTAGTATTTGTCTTGTTAGCGTTTAGTCCGGCTAGTGCTTGTCGCTATTCAGTGTTATAATATAGGCCATGCTTGTAGTTCCGTCATGGCCTACAAGTTCACATTAGACTAACTTGCGTAGTATTGTGTTCTAAAAAAAGATCAATGGAGTGAAAAAGGTGTGGCACTTTACGTATTGTACAAAAGACGTGCTTTCGTAATAGTGCGAGCCTGTAAGCTGGCAAAAAGTGTATCTTTAAAGAAACATGCTGATAGGTTTTGGACGATTGCAATAAATATGACGCATTTTCAGAGTTCAGAATAATCGTATGGTTTGCGTGGTCATTTCGACAGTCATCAAGAACTTTATTGACAAGTCCTGAGGAGTTTAAGCCGCCGGGGCATCCACGAGGGACACCCTAGCAGCCGCTACCGTAGGCGACGCCCGAGTCGGGGCGGGAACGTGGTGGCGTTCCGCCAGTTCTTGGGCCCTCCGGACTGCCTTGAGTTGGGGGTGGAGCTCGGAGCTACTGAGTGCCTCTTCCCAGTCGGACTAACTGGTGACTGGTCCCCGAGGTAACGCCAGACATTGCCAGAGCATGTGCGAGAGTGAACAATAAAATTTCTGGGCCTTGTGGAGTGATGTCCGAGTTGTAGTGACCGAGTAGACAACGGGATGGGTACGATCTCATTTGTAGCATGCGAAAGGCTACCGCTTGCGCGCGTTCAAGCTTTGTGTGTGCTAGGGGTATTGGCTTCTGTTGTTACGATAGTGAGAGGTGATTTCGTGGAAGGTGAGTAAGGGGTCGTTAAACTAAACTGTATGTCTGGACCCAGCTCTTCGGTGGCTGGTTGATCGTCGCGGCGGGTGAGTTCTCGCGCTCGGTCATGAGTGGACGTCTTTGCTCATGTGGGCAGGGAACCAAGAGAGGCAGTGCCAGCACATGTGGTTGCGTGTTTGTAAAATTTGGGCTGCCTCACGCGCGATATTGCCGGTTTCGTAAGCAGGAATGGCGGCGCGTGAGTCTGTGAAGACGCTGGTGTGCGAGGGATCGATCATCGCTAAAGCTATGGCGACCTGCTCGGCTATGGCGCTCGTTGCTAGTCTAAGCGAGGCGGCTGAGCGTAGGGCTCAGTCGCCATCTACTACCGCGAGTGCAACGGTGGAGGAGTTACCGTATTGCGCCGCATCGACGAGTACGGAAGAGTCGCAATTCGCGGCGGTGCGCTCGAGGATCGCGCGAGCCCGGAGCAGGCGTCTGCCCTTATTGGGTTGTTGGTGGACGTTTCGTGGGAATGGGGTTACCATGTAGGTATCTCGAACATCTCTCGGGAGGGTTACTGAGCGTTCAAGGTAGGGGTGTGGGGAACATGCCGGCTTCGTTTAAAAGTCGACGGCCCGCCTTGGAGGAGGAGAGGCGGACCATTTCGGCCGTAGTCTCGGCCTCGATGAATTCGTCGATCTCGTTGTGCATGCATAGTTGGTCGATTCGGGAGATATTCGTGTTTGGGGGTAGGCTGAGGACTTGTTTAATGCTTTTGCGCATGAGTTTCGTCTTTTCCACCTTTATGCAGTTGTGGGCAGAGGCGACGTAATTGATGTGGCTAATTAGGAACGTTTCCACTGTCTTGGTTAATTGTACCCGCTCTACTTGTGTGCCGATTAGCACGATTTCAGCAACGTTGTTTCGAGGTGCAAAAATACTGCTTTAGCTTTATTGTTAATAAAAATTCGGCAGATCCCACGCCTTGTGGGAATCGGTTTCATGCGAAGCAGTCAGCGAGTAGTTGTCTATGCTGCATTTTTTGGCTTTGAGCCAAGTGTTACGAGGTGGATCGACGTGTCGTTGTAAGTGTAGTAGTTGTGTGCTTATCGTGGGCTTACCAGGCACGTCGTCTACACTGGCGTGCACAGGGTAGCTTAACACTTTGCGACACGGCGTCCTCGTTTGGGGACACGGACTTCAGAGCCACGTCCCACGCCACGTGTTTCTTCAAATGTCCTGAAACTCAGTGTGGTGAAGAGTTCGACGAAAGTTCGATTGGTCAGGTAACATTAGGATGAAGTTGCGGTCACTAACCAAGTCAAGGCAAAAACGCACGAGGGACGTTTACAGGCTTGTACGGGTTTCTTGATCACGCTAAAGCAGGCAGAAGACGTCTCTTATACTAAAATATGACTTAGCGAATTGGTGTCGTCAGCGGACAGATTTCCATTGTTCCTGTTGGCGGTGTTGTCGACTGAATAAAAATTTTAGAAGTATTCTCGTTGCTAGATTCTTCTCCTTAGCTATTGTATTGGAGTCATCCAAATCGATGCGGTGACCGTGAATGTGTGCATGCTCAGCCAGGACGTTCGATGCTTTCTTGTTGCCGATTTCTCTCTGACGCTCCTTCAATCTCCTCGTGTACTTGCCAGTTTCGCCGATGTAGCTGCAGTCTCCACATGGTACTTTGTCGACAAAGGGGAATTCTCGCTGTTTATCGGATCCCCGACGTTAGCAAGCTGATTTTTCAGTTTGTTGAACGGTACACGTGGATTGTGAATGTCGTATGCAAACATGCGGTTTAGAGCTTCGCTCACACCTGGAACGGACGGAACACCAGTGCGCCCTGCAGAAGGCCTGCTTTGAGACGGCTTTCGATAAAACGAGAGATAAAACAGCGGAAGGCTTCTGGCAATCCTGATGGCATGAATGGCCGGTATGAGCCCTTCCGGGCGCCGAACGAGAGTCTGTTCCTGTTCACTCACGCAGACGTGGAGGATGGAAAGGATGTTATCCAACTTGCATTCTGCAGTGAAGTGTTTATATGGTGTTGAGAAGATTCAGGAGACTTATTGCGTCTTACACTTGCATAATGCTAAGCAGTCGTCTACGTAACGGACGAAAATATTTGGTGTGGGCGCAAAGTAAGCGAGGGCCTTCTGTTTAATGACCTCTGTTCCCAAATTGCCGGTAGTCACGGAATGGAAGATCCCATGGCAATTACGAACGTTTGCTGACATAACCGTTTCCTGTAGGAGGAGTATGTGTTGCTCAAGCACATCTCAAGCTCCCTTACCTGTTCACTTAGCCATTTCCGATTAAGTAATTTCCTGCAGTAAAAGAGCTCAATGTAGTAATTTTCAACATGACTGTTATCGCAAGATTAGTCCTGTAATGCAAGGTTTTTCGCTTGCAATTCCAAGGAGTTTTGTTAAGCCACCGTATAGCATGATTTCTCCTTATAGAAGCAATGGTGTGGTTTTGTCTTTCCACTGTAGAAATATGCGTGCTCGTCTCCTTCGCAGGATCCAGAGAGTAGCAGAATTCGCGACGTGTCCTGCGATGCCCAGGGGTTCAGCTGTTTCGACAATGCTTCGCAGCGGCTCGGTGACCCATACCAGCGTACTTGGTGTCTTCTCCATCTGGTACTTTGGGGTTTTGTCGATGCACGACCGAGCGTGCTTGTCAGCGAGTTGCGTTCTCACCGCAATCGAGATGTTCAACCATTGCAGTAACGGTGGACCAAGAGCAGCAGAGTTCAAGGACTATGAAATGCTGGTGCGTAAATACATTCACCGAGGTGTATATTATCTATTGAGGACCAATGATTGCTTGCGTGTGGTTTCGCTTTTGAATTGTTCAATTGCGAAAGCGTATGCTCATTAGTTTGCACATTGAAACTCTTAATGAATGATGCATACGGAATAAAATTTGTGCCGTCTACATTCTATTGCCACCGTAGGAGAATACTGGGCACAAAAATTATACCTTCAGTTCCGCAATAACTTTCAGCGAATGTTCGCACTAATGTCGTTGCGTGGGCAGTTGCCAACCATATGCAGCTTGAATTTGATGTGTGCGGAAGTAGCGTAGACGTTAGGGTGAGTCGGGTGTAGCTCCATGTCGTGATGAATTGGCAACATAAAACCAACGAAAAGAACTGTGTTCTTTCTCCAGTCTGACTGCATTAGTATTTCGCGCCTAATTCATCACAACGTAACGTTTACTATTTGTTCAGAACTATAGGGGTTTAAGTCGAAGAACGCGTTGGTTCGTAGTGTCAAGTAGACTATTTAGGACCATACGACGTCAGAACTTGAGCCGGACGTAACGATAGCCGTTCGTTGTGTGAGCCCTGAACGCATACCAGTGCAAGCATGTGTTACGTAGTAGTGCTGCGTGAATATTCCGAGCAGGAAAGACTAAGATAGTGGACAAGAAATGCTGCTGTTGATTGTTTAATCACATTTTGAAGGACGTTAAGTTCAACTAAGCGTAGATTTGTCACACTTACCTGAACATATGTGTTTACTAATATGTCTTGTGGTTTTTTTTTGCACTTAATTAGGGTGAAGAGGAGAAGGCTGGAGGTCGGCGAAAGTGAAGTTGATTCCGTGAGCGGCTCCTGCGGTGTGCGTCTGCTTCGAAGGAGAACTCGCTCAAATCGGGGAAGAAGCGTCGATTAAAGGCAGCCGCGACGTGAACGAGTGCTTACGCGAACGAATGCGTGACCACTCTGTACGCATTGGATATGCCCCTAGACTCTGCGCTATATGTATGCGCTGGACGTCGTATATGTACATATTTGTCGTGATTATTTTGGATTATTATCTACTGCGTTATTCAATTTAGCTGGTCTTGTTATTGTTTGTTTAGTAGCACGACCATGTTCATGGATGGGTTAGCCGGCTAGAACATTGGCTGACCTGCCATGTTTTCCGTGTATAAGATTACAGAAAAGTTATTAAAAGGTGCGTGCGGTTGTTGGTGCGTCACTGTCGTTCTTCCAGGCTCAGCCAGAACAGGTTGGCGTAAGGGGAACCTCTGAACAACAACAACAACAACAACAACAACAAGCGCGCACAGCAAACTTCGTTTGCTGGCGCTTGGCCGACTCTGACCGAGGGGGACGTATATGACAGATTCGTCCTGCGCGCACAGCAAACTTCGTTTGCTGGCGCTTGGCCGACTCTGACCGAGGGGGACGTATATGACAGATTCGTCCTGCGCGCACAGCAAACTTCGTTTGCTGGCGCTTGGCCGACTCTGACCGAGGGGGACGTATATGACAGATTCGTCCTGCGCGCACAGCAAACTTCGTTTGCTGGCGCTTGGCCGACTCTGACCGAGGGGGACGTATATGACAGATTCGTCCTGCGCGCACAGCAAACTTCGTTTGCTGGCGCTTGGCCGACTCTGACCGAGGGGGACGTATATGGACAGATTCGTCCTGCGCGCACAGCAAACTTCGTTTGCTGGCGCTTGGCCGACTCTGACCGGGGGGACGTATATGACAGATTCGTCCTGCGCGCACAGCAAACTTCGTTTGCTGGCGCTTGGCCGACTCTGACCGAGGGGGACGTATATGACAGATTCGTCCTGCGCGCACAGCAAACTTCGTTTGCTGGCGCTTGGCCGACTCTGACCGAGGGGGACGTATATGACAGATTCGTCCTGCGCGCACAGCAAACTTCGTTTGCTGGCGCTTGGCCGACTCTGACCGAGGGGGACGTATATGACAGATTCGTCCTGCGCGCACAGCAAACTTCGTTTGCTGGCGCTTGGCCGACTCTGACCGAGGGGGACGTATATGACAGATTCGTCCTGCGCGCACAGCAAACTTCGTTTGCTGGCGCTTGGCCGACTCTGACCGAGGGGGACGTATATGACAGATTCGTCCTGCGCGCACAGCAAACTTCGTTTGCTGGCGCTTGGCCGACTCTGACCGAGGGGGACGTATATGACAGATTCGTCCTGCGCGCACAGCAAACTTCGTTTGCTGGCGCTTGGCCGACTCTGACCGAGGGGGACGTATATGACAGATTCGTCCTGCGCGCACAGCAAACTTCGTTTGCTGGCGCTTGGCCGACTCTGACCGAGGGGGACGTATATGACAGATTCGTCCTGCGCGCACAGCAAACTTCGTTTGCTGGCGCTTGGCCGACTCTGACCGAGGGGGACGTATATGACAGATTCGTCCTGCGCGCACAGCAAACTTCGTTTGCTGGCGCTTGGCCGACTCTGACCGAGGGGGACGTATATGACAGATTCGTCCTGCGCGCACAGCAAACCGCGTGTAGAATGTGCGTCGTTACGGCCTCACGAATCGACTGCTGCAAAAATTTTTGAAATCGGTCAAGTAGAAGCGGAGTTATAGTGATTTGTCGCGCTCGCATGATAACAATGAATGTGTACATGTGGACGTTTTCCGGGAGTTTCTTGTTGTGATTTTTTCTACTTTCTTATTTAAAAAGGCGCTTTACAGTTTGACGTTCAGGTTGGTCGCGAATAGGGGCCAAGACTTCTTGAACTGGTGTATTTTCATTTTATAACTGACAGACAGAGTCCCTGGCTTTCGTGTGGCTCTGATCCAGATGAGCTTTCTAGCGACCGTCCGTCTCTCTTTTGTCTCACCCACCGTAGTGGGGTTGTCATCGTCATCACAACGACAGGCCTGCGTTTATTATCAGTTCAGCGGGAAGTCACCCGCCAGTTTTCTTGAGCTGGTTTTACCGCTTTTAGGGTCCTTCAGTGTTTCAACTCCCATCGCTCTCCCTTTGCAGTGAGGCAACGGCCCCAGCACTCAAGGGCATTTCTCGGCACACTCTGCGAGAACTGTTTTCTGATTGTTTACTTGTAATTTTACCTGAGTCTACTCTTTTCTACCAAGCTGTCAAGATGAGAAAGGGAGCTACAGAAATTCAGCAAAGTAAGGTACTTGTAAAGAGGTATGGGTGGACATTCAAAGATTTTGAAAGACACAGATGTTAGTATTCAGATTAAAATTAACCATAAAAATTTCCCACTTCATTACTTCATTTCTGTGCTGCAAATGCAGTGGCTTCTAGTTGTAAGCTGACTTTGTGCACGATATGTTGCTTGCCCTTAGGGTGCTGCGAAAATCATGCCCTTCAAACTCATTACACCCACGGAAACACGAAATATGTTTCTGCATAGATAAAATGACGCGCCAATGCTTCTAGTTACGTTGTACAAAACAATAGACGTAGTGAAGCGAGCCTTACTTCGCCTTCAAGAGTAGAACGCGACAGCATAATTGGGCCCCGTGCACATCGTTTTCAACCGTGCCGCGCGGAAAGGAACGTTCGTGCGCGTAACATTGACTATTTCGAACTATCCTAGAATGTCTACTGCAAGTGCAGTTGCGAAGCGCCCACTACGCCATTATTCCTCCATTTGTTAATTTCCGAAGTACTCACTACTCGTCAGTTAGGTGCCACGCGCACCTGTGCACTTTGTAATGGTTGGACAGCTTTAAAGGGACACTTAAGGCAAATGTTAAGTCGACGTTGATTGTTGAAATAGCGTGTCAGAAACCTCGCAGTGCTTGTTTCCTGCCAAGGAAATGCTTATTTTTAATGAAAATCAGGTTTCGGTTGTCCGCACAGCGTTAGCGCATTTCAAATCATGCGCCTGAGAAGGCCTAACGTAGCATTTGCCTTGCGCAACATTGCCCGCCTTTACTGCCCGGCAGCCGTGGTTTCTGCTCTCAGGGGCACATTACACAACATCGCATGGCCACGGCCTTTATCGGAGTTTCCGCTAGAGCGACTTTCATGAGCGTGCAAGGCACACACAGCAGTACGCGATAACGAAACTATCACTGAGACGCGACCGCGCGAGCGGAGCGCAGCCCGGCGAAAACGAAACTTTTGCACAACCCGTCTTGCACAACGTCTTGCAAATCTCGGAATGTTCTTTTTTATAATGAGTAGCTTGACTACTAGTGATAATTTGTACTCGGGACTCTTGAAGCCATCGGGCTCGTTCCAAAACGTCCCACTGGTGGGCATACAGAGAGAGAGAGAGAATTTTATTTGAAGGCAGAGAGGTCGGCCTGAGCTAGTGCGCTCTAGCCTGCTACTCTGCACAGGGGAAAAGGGAAAGGGGAAAAAAGGAGTGATGAGGGGTGATGATGGGGAGAGGAAAGAGATATGCGTATATACAATAATACAATAACCACGTGACGTAGTGGTTTCGCTATAGTCTTGTGTCCAGTTCTGTGCTCCTAAGAAAATCTATCACAGCCTTGATAGCAGTTGGTGACTTTGTCTGGTCGCACATAGCTGACAAAATACCCGTCTCACTTAGTGTTGCCACACCGATTCCTGACAACGTTAAAGCAAGTGCATTACGTTGTGACACGTAAAGTGGGCAGTCACAAAATATATGTGCTGTTGTTTCATGTACTTGGCATCGTTCACAGTTCGGGCTGTCCGCACGGCGGATGAGGTGTGCATAGCGGCAAGTGAATGCAACTCCCAGACGAATCCGGTACAGCAAACTGGCGTTGCCTCGGTTCATTCTAGCCGGGAGGCGAAAAGTCATTTCCGGATCTATTTCCCGCAGGCGCCTGTATCGATGGTCTGGCTGAGACCAATAAGTGGTTATGCACTCTCGCATGAGCAATCTCAATAAAGAGTTCACGTCACCTCGCGTGTGCGGTACTTTCACGTCGGTGGGGGCGTTAGAGACAGCGGTTCTTGCTTCAGAATCAGCAAGCTCGTTGCCTACCAATCCACAGTGTCCAGGAATCCATTGCAGTGTAACTGAATGACCAATCTTCTGCGTAAGGTCGAATGCGTGAATGATTTCTAAAGCAAGTGCATAATATTGTCCCCTTCTTGAGCAAGAGTCAATAGCTTGTAATGCGGATTTTGCGTCTGAGACTATCGTCCATTTACGTGGTGATTGTCCGCACACGAATTGGATAGCTTCCCGTATCGCAACAAGTTCTGCAGCTGTTGAAGACGACCTGTGATCTAATTTGTACTTCCGGGAGGTACCCAGATGAGGAATCACAAAGGCTGCAGTCGAAGCGCACGGAGTCACAGATCCATCGGTGTATATGTGCAGAGTGTCGTCGTAACGTTGAGTCAAATATGCCAAGGTGAGTTGTTTGAGCGCAGCACACGGAACGCGACGCTTCTTCGTAATCCCGGGTATTTGAAGGGACACCAGTGGCCTGTTCAGCGTCCATGGTGGCACTGTGGGGATGATGACTGGTGTAAAGTCAGAAGGGATGACGTGCCTGTGTGTATCGAGGCATCGTGAGTAGGTGCAGCCTGGTCGATCTCTCTGGAGCGAAGACAAGGGATGGTTTGCGTGGCGAGTCAGCAGTCGAAGGTGGACTCGAAGGGGTTCACAAGACAAGTAAACCTCTATAGGGCATGTACGTGATTCCTCTATGGTGCCAGAGGTTGTTGTACACCTTGGTAGCCCTAGGCACGTTCGCAGCGCTCGCGCTTGAAGGCTCTCCAAAGTACGGATGCATGTTGCACGCATACTGGAGAGCACAGGTGCACTGTACCTTAGATAGCCAACGAACAATGCCTGGTACAACTGCAGGAGACTCTTCTCAGAGGGGCCCCATCTTAGTCCTGCTACAACTCGAAGAACGTCTACAAAACTAACAAGTTTGGTTCGTAGCGCAGTGACATGCTTCGTCCAAGATAGGCTGCGATCAATGACGACACCTAGGTATCGGTAGTGCGTGACAGCAGGAATCACTGCTCCGTCAGCGAAGATCGGGTACCGCGTCATTGATTTCTTTGTAAATACCAATGCAGCACACTTCGTTGTTGAGAGTTGCAGGCCTTGACGGCGCAAGTACTTTGACGTTACTGATGTGGCGTGTTGAAGTCTTGCTCGCAGTTGCGGACGCGTCGCTCCAGATGCCCATATGCATATATCGTCAGCGTAGGCGCTGACTTTGACAACGTTAGGGAGCTCAGCTGCAAGACCAATGAGGGCGATGTTGAAAAGCATGGGGCTGAGGACCGCGCCTTGTGGAACTCCACGGCTGACATGGTGCCGGCCCGTGTCACCATCAGGCGTCGACATGAAAATGGTACGTCCCTTAAGATAGCTGACTATCCACGCGTGAAGGCGGCCTCCTACGCCGATGTCTTCAAGCGCATCAAGAATGGCCTCATGAAGGACGTTATCGTAGGCGCCTTTAATATTTAATATTTAATATTTAAAGGGACTGTCTACCGTCCTTCATCGCTTTTCTGTTTTGTACCGCAATAGAAAGCGTACTGTCTGAAGTGTCCAACCTTGCAGCGGTTTCTCTGGACAGTGAGTAGAAATTTTTAAAACAGAATTTTTCCATCTGCGTTCGGTCTTCTTCCATTGGCGTAAAACATGCCCACAACACTGGTTGGTGGACGCGATGACGATTGTAGTGCCGGTAAAAATTAAAACCGAAAGCACATCTGATTTCTGTAGGATTACTTTATTTTCGCTGAACACTATGAATGTAACAGTCGATTTCGGTTAAATGATGCCTTATTATACGATTACAGAACACTTGTTTTTCTGTAATCGCAGTATATGCGTTTATTTTAGCACTGCTGCCGCAATCCAAGCCAAGTCGATTCATCAAAAAGAGACAATATATGCGCGCCTTCACAGCGCAGCACATGTGAGACATTCTATCAACAATACAGCGGCGCAGTGCGACCACCGCGGAGAGCCGCATTGCATAGCGCATGAGTTGAAGCAGAAAAAATCGAAGACGGCGCCGCAAGCAGCGCCACCGGGCGCCTTTTTGGATGCGTGAGGAAAAAAAAGGCATAAAATTACTCTCTGACGCAACCTAAAGGTGCCTCAAGTGCGTAAAGTACAATTTCACGTTATACATGTTTGTTTTTAAGCAAAATGAGTCTACTTTCGAGGATTTCTTGTCATACCAGTGGATTAAACCACATCGCCGTTGGGTGACGCTAGCGGTCATTCTTTCACGATTCTCAACATCGAAATAAAAATATAATTCCTTTTCTTGTGGGGCAAAAGCATGCTGGTTGCCGCCGATGTGACGAACGATCTTCTCATTTTCACCACAATCAGAAAAATTTTTCCGAGCGGTAGACACTCTTTAATTTCTTCATTACTAGAGCACTGCTGTTGATAATATTGACGTTTTAGACGTTCTCAAACATTGACCTTTCACTCTGACGTAAATTTTTATTTGCCTTTAGTGCCCATTTAAACCACCCTCTCTTTGCTCAATTCAGATATTTTGACGCCTGGCGCAATTCTAAAATTCTGCCACGCAATATTAGGGTAAGGCGGGGCAAAATGAGACCCGGGGCAAAACGCGACATTTTGACTTTGCCGCCCTCTGTAGCTAATACAAAAAGTACCTTTTCTTCGTTTCTCTATTTCAGCGATAGGTGCCGGTAGTTTTCGACGTTTTTGTGTAAAAGTTGATGATCGCTCACAGCGTTCACGCGGGAAAAATTGCGCGGCTGATGTCAGCAATGTCAGTGTGTTCGCGACCCGCCGAAAAGGGGCGTAATTCTGCTCGTCCAAATTTTCTGATGCGTGCATGAAGCTACTCCGGGGTCAGTCCAACAACGCAAGTATTTACGTTGTTAGCTACATGCCTCCAAAAGTTTAGTTCATTCGGTGCCATGGGCCAAAGGGAAAATATTTTTTGAATATGGACATGTGAGAGTGGAAAAACGCGACAAAAAGGCATTGAATTGCCTTAGAGAGTGTCTTATTAAGTGAACAATTTATTTACGCTCATTATGTATAATATTCTTTTGTTTAGGATGGTGCGGACGTGCACCAGGATATCATCTAGAGCTTCCTGGGTAGAAAACGACTTGAAAAATGAACTGAATGTTGTTCGAGAGTTTTGGAGTAACACAGCGCCGGGTTCTGTATTGATTCAATGCGTGGAGTGCAAAGACTGTGTTCATGAAGACTGCGTGAGGGCCCGCGGAGTGAATTTCATGTGCTGTACTGTAAGAACTGAAGGGATGAAATTTTTTCACACCGTCTCGTTTCGCCCCACGCAGCGTCTCGCTTTGCCCCGCAGATTGGGGTAAAGTGAGACATCTGGTGCATTTTTGTTTCTTTTTAAAATAATTTTTTTCTTTTTAAATAAACTTTTGTTCTTTTTTATTGTTTTCTTTTTTTGTGTTCTTGTTTTTTTTTCGTGTTTCTAATATGCTTTCAATATGCTATCAATACAATATCGCTGGGAGGTCCCCCTGACAGTGTTTACTTCGGGACCTCCTTCTGTAATACTTATGAACCATGTCACGTGTATTTTCGTGATGTTAGAATAAACTTCAAACTTCAACAGTCCCAACATCGCCATATTTATGTAGCACATACCTCGTACCCAAAAGAAAGTTCCGGCGTTGATGTTTTATGGTAACAAGGGAAATAAAAAATAACATTCACTATTTTCACATTTTTGTCGCATTTTGCACCCCCTTACACTACATGTGTTAAGGCGACCCCTCCCAATACATGACATTCTTATAGCGTTTTTTTACGAAGCAGTTTCAAGCTCTGGTGTGGCTTCGTGGTTGAACAGCAGCTTGTCATGCACAAGGCCTTGGTTCGATTCTCAGACGGGCCGAAGATTTTTTATCATTTACTTATTTGCATCTATCTCGAATTGTAGCTCACGGACACCGACGCCGCCGCCAAAGCCGACACCGACACCGGAATTTCTGCGAATCGAGCTCTTTAACGCTGTCGCGTTAACATTGGGGCAGCTCCGTACTACGGTGCGAAGACTGAGGAAACAGCGGCGCTGGTTGCATTACCCTCCTCCTTTCCCCCCTCTTCAACTTCTCTTGCCTTTCCCGCTCCTTGCTTTACTATAATATACAAGTATATTCTATGCTTTACACTCTGCCATCCTCCTTACCCTCAAATCACTCCTCCTCATCCTCACTTTTCTTTCTCACCCCTTGCTATACACTTCCATACATTGTTATGCTATGATTACCCTCTCCCCTCATCCTTTCTCCCCTCCTCACCCCCACGTATCACTCCTCCTCACAATCACATCCCTTTCCGGCCCACTTGCTATATCATACTATAGATGGCTACGCAATGCCTTACCCTCTCAGAAGATCTTCTGTAGGGATTAGTTAGAACATAATGGATGAAAAAGTCAGCGATTCAAAGTTCACAAAGAAGGCAGACACGAACGATGAGACGAAGCGCATCCAGCAACTGATTTAAAAGTAGACAAGAAGGGGTGGGTAAAAACATAAAAGGATAGGGCACTGTTGGCAAACCGCGCATGGGCAAACGTGAATGCTAACAATTGTAAAAACCCTCGCATTTTTCTTGGAAATTTACGTTACCAAAATGCCATATCAGAATCCAAGATGAAAGATGTACGGCGACCGAAATCTTTGTTTCACTAGAAATGCAACTTGCTTGTCTTTAAGTGCAACGGACGGAGAGCTCACGCATGCGCCGAACTGTCCCGACGGCATAGCGTACGCTTCTACAATTGTCTTTTTTTTAATACGGTTCCTGCTGTGTCAACATAGTTTTGGCACTGAAATTCGGGTTACGCTTACAGGCAGATCAGTGCTGAGCATGATTCCCCTCGATTGCAACTCTATTACACATATTCTTTTGTTCCTGTAGCCTTTCGTTGAGGCACGTGCCCGTCTGTCTAATCTATAATGATTTCAAAACAGGAGAAAGTGCCTCAGATCAGGCTGGCCGACGTTTCGATAGGGGACCTATCTTTGTCAAAGGCGCCTTGTCATCCCTGGCGTGTTAGTTTTATGGGGTTAGTGATGACGTCATGTCAGCGGCGGCGCGTCTGTTGCTGTTGGTAATTGATGCCTGGAAAGAGAGAAACTCGAAATCAGAGGAGTAAAGCCCTTGCCACATTTCAAGAGAGTTTGCAAACACGTTCGGGTCTGCCATGTCAGAGTTAAAGGTAGCTGCAAAAAAAGAAAAAAACAAACAAAAAAAAGGGGGGGGCGGGTACAACCAAGCGAGAAGGCGAGTGCAGCCATCACAAAGAGCTGCAGAATGTATAAATGTGCACATACGTGTAGATATTATTCTCTTAAGATGTTTTCATTTTCTAGTGAATCCGAACCACGGTTTCCTTCCCCCTTTCCGCGCTCCAAAGGCCGCTTCTGGCCAGCATTGTCACAGCCCTCGCTTTCTCAGGAAGTTCTACGAGTCTTATTCCGATTGTTCCCCCCCGGCCGCCCCTCGTTCCTTTCAACCCTTTTTTTTTTCCCTCTTAGTTGACGGGCGCCCAATTTTTGGAAGCCACCGACGACACTGGATGCATATGCCAGCCAATTACTTCACCCTCTTAGTTAACGGGCGCCCAATTTTTGGAAGCCACCGACGACACTGGATGCATATGCCAGCCAATTACTTCACCCATTAAGCAGGAGCTTGCTTTTCAGGCAACCCTTTCAATATCACTTAAAGTAGGCAGGCGGCATTTTAAACGTACGCCGCCCGAGTACCTTCCTTTTTTTTTTTTTTGTCGTCTGTAGCTGCCTTCCCCACCACCTTCTGCAGCTCCTTGGCGGACATTTAAACGCAAGCCGCCCGGTATTTCTCCCCGCCTGTAGTTCCCTTCCTCACCACCTTCTGCAGCTCTTTGTGATGGCTGCACTCGCCTTCTCGCTTGGTTGTACCCGCCCCCCCCCCTTTTTTTTTTCTTTGTTTTTTTCTTTCTTTGGAGCTACCTTTAACTCTGACATGACGTCATCACTAACCCCATAAAACTAACACGCCAGGGATGACAAGGCGCCTTTGACAAAGATAGGTCCCCTATCGAAACGTCGGCCAGCCTGATCTGAGGCACTTTCTCCTGTTTTGAAATCTATAACGTGTATCCATCCGTCGGCTCCCTTCTTGATCTTAATCTATAATGAGCCGCAGGACAGAGGAATCCTATAAACTGTATACTTTTTCCTTCCACTCAACAAATCACTTGACACGTTTGACGTTACATGTTGGATCTCGGGCGTCTTCACCAGTGCTCTACGTGTTAATTTTAGACACAAACCTATCGATTTTTTGGGTGCCGAGAATATCATTGGCGCATCGCACCGGGAAGCCATTATTGTTAATCTGTGCGTTATTGTGTGCAAGAACGGCAACACAACCACCGGATTCCAGTATCTTTTCTACCACGAAAGTGTTTTATGCCGGGGTCCACTGAGACTTTCATGACGTATTTCCGTCACTGAAATACGTCGGCAAAATGAAGGCCATGAAAGGGCAAAAAAAAACTGTCAAGAAGTTTTGATGGCAGGAGTCGAACCCATGACCTCTCGGTCCGCGACGATGGCTGGCGGGAGTTTAGCCCGCTGAGCTACCGCCAAACAAATAAAGGAGGCTACAAGAACGCGCCTTTTATCTTTCACACTTTCCTCTCTCAGTGCTCTTGGATGGATGCTATGGGCGTCCTCTATATAACGGGTCGGTGAGATGCGTGCCACCAGATTTAAAAAAAAAGAACGCGCCGTTTTTTCCATTGTAAACTGGAATGGTGCGTTTACACTGGAAATGTAATTTCATCAACGCTTTAAACACCGCGGGGTGGCTTTAGCCCGAGCCTCGCTCATAGCATGCATCCATATCGAAAAATAGCTCTCCGACGCTCGCCTGGCTGTCGCAACGCGTTCCCCGCTCGCCCTGTGCGAATTAACGGCCAAGCTAGAAGACACGATGCGCGTAGCGTTTCGCTTCTCGTTTCACGACGTTTTGAAGGAGTGCATATCAAGTTTCAGTGTTTATTATGTGCCCGTTGATGTCATATATGCACGGGATTCACCATATGCGGTGTCCACATATATGTTAAGAACTTCAGCTGCAGCAAGGGTTAAATCATGATCATGGGCGTTAGTCGTAGGTACGGTGATGTGCCACTAGGTGTCAACGTGAGTGCGTCCACATCAAGCGGTGCTATGTCTCCCAAACAACAGTAGACATTGTACAAGCTCTCGCATACCAATGCACTATAAACAATCAACTGCTACTGTGACGACACGTTTCACTTTCGTGTTATACCGATTCCTATGACAGAGGGATCAGCCATCTTTTTCTTTAGCTTTACCGGGATTGTTTCTATAGCTTTACCGGGAACACGCGAACTTACGCAGCTGTTCAGTGTGTTGATGCTTTTGCTGATGATGATGCTTAAATATGTCTCAGCGCTTTGTAACGGGTGGGCCTTTAAAACACCCACTCATCGTGTAATTCACATGTTTTGACGCCTGGCGCGATTCTACGCGTCTGCCACGCAATATTGCATGCGTTAAGGAGACTCCTTCCACTACATGACATTCATATAGTGTTCTTTTTTTTTTTCGAAGCAGTAGAACACGTGGTAGAACACGTGCTTCCCACGCTGACGGCTTGGGTTCGGTTCTCACTTGAACCCGAAGATTTTAATTATTTATTTTATTTGCATCTTTCTCGATTATTCATGTAGTGTTCTTTTTTTGTCGAAGACGTTTCAAGAAATAGCGTGGCTGTGCGGTAGATTAGCTGTTTGTATCAGACGACCTCGGTTCGATTCTCACTCGAACCCGAAGTTTTTTATTATTTATTTTATTTGCGTCTTTCTCAATTTTTCGGTCACGGACAAGATGCATCATTTTTCGCTCACAACCAGCGACGCCGTCACCGACGCCGACACCGGAATTTCTGCAAAACGAACGCTTTAACGCTGTTGCGTTAAAGTCCTGATACCATGAGAATAAATTGCTTGACTCGTATCCCACGAAGTAAAATGCACTCCATTGAAATATTTCACGTGCAACAGCAGCGCCAGAAGACAGCCTAGGGAGCAGAAGCAAGATCGGAGAGGCGGAATAAACATCCGCCGTGGTAACTGGAATACCTCATCGCGAAGCAATAGCGTCCGTAATCTGGAAAAGTTCACATGCGCATAGCATGCGCATGTGAACTTTTCCAGATTAAGTACGGACTAACTTATGCTTGCAATAGAACATTCCCAAGCCTAATTTCGGCGAAGCTTAGTGTGTGACACTCCCGCGTTAACGACGAAGCATAAATGTGTGGTTGTGTTCAACGGGTCGTGTCTTTTTGCCCCTCCGTGACCCATGTCGGCGACTTTGGACTAATAAATGTTAGTACTGCCCTCTGAATTTTGTGAAGTGCTTATTGGTAGTATCGCATGACTGAATTTGTGAAGATGAGGGACAGCGTTGTCAAAGGCACCTAATAGGTGTGCTATAGAGGTTGTCTGAACAGGAAAAACTCAAGGGTTCCTTATGCAATCGCCTAAGACGACTCGAAGGCGAAAGCCATTTTCTTGTTCTTTTATTCTCGGTCGACGTGCTGATCCTCCCCTCCACCGTATCATTCAAAAGCTTTCCGAACTTAAAGGTAGGCTGAAGCACTTAAAAAAATGACTTTGGAGTGTGTAATCATAGTTTGATCCCTGCTGCATTCGAAAACCAATGTAATAATTCACAGAAGTGAATGCAAATAGCATTCCTTGGCAAAAACCGCGGCTGCAGCCGCAGGGCTTCTTGAGATGCTGAGTGAACGCGGTGACGTCATCTTCGGCGTGCCGCGTCATCGGCAGCATCAGCACAGTTAAAGAAAACATGGCCTTACGATCAGTTCCACTAACGCGCGCAGCCGGAACTAGTCACGGAGGCCACGGTTTAAGATACGACAGAGCTGCGCGGCTCCGCCAAAGCTACCGACGATGACGTAGTTCCGGTTAGTTTCGGCGCGTTCGCGTGGGCGGAGCAAGACGAACTTTTCTTTTGCGTATTTTAAAGCTCCTGCTGCCAAAACAGCGGAAAAAATTACGCCATCGTCGACAATAATGTTGGTCCTTTTTGACAACAATGTTTTACTGAATTCTAAAACCTCTACAGCTTCCTTTAAAGGTGGTTTTGAACATGCCTCCAGGATCGGAGGCATTGCAAGCTTTCTGCTCCTGACAAGGTTTTGCAGAGCCTCCGTGATTGACCCGCCTTGACCAAGCAACGATGTCCTTCGATGTCGCCGCTACGATGTCTCAAAATCTGGCGATCTGTGACGCCATGATGACATCACAGGATGACGTCATGTTACACTGAGGTCATGTGACTTTTGATACGCCGACTGCACGTACACGCACGTACACAGGCACGCGCATATGCACGTGAGTATCACGTGACTCTAGACCCTCAATTACTTTTTTTGCATCCTTCGACGCCGTCGCCGGTCTCGCGAAGTATCGTCACATGTCGCCAAATCTCGAAGACGCCGGCAGTCAATTTTCGCGTTTGATGAGACACCTAAGGCTTTCGCCTTAGTAAGGGCCTCATACCAGTTGGCTGATGTTTCTATGGGCGGTGTATTCGTCAGGTGCATAATAAGCGCGGCATGAAAGTCATGTCGTACATGATATGCATGTCCCAATTTGCATGTTAGGACCTGTCGTTTATGTTCTTTATACAATCATGTCATGTCATATCAATATTGGTATATATCCAATGAATGAAACGGCCGCGAACGCACCATGAGCGTGGCATGTCAATCATGCCGTACATGGCATACATGTCACGATTTTAGTGTTATTACTTCTAATTTATGTTCGGCATATAGTCACGTCGCACCATACAAGTTTTGGTATTTATCAAACTAGCGAAACGGCTGCGAGCGCACCCTGAGCGTGGAATGTTGGTCATGCCGTATATGACATGCATTTTATGATTTTGATATTACCACCTGTCATTTATGTTCATCACGCCATACGAATTTTGGCACATATTCATTTAATGACAAGGCCGCGAGCGCCCCAACGCCGTGTCTTGTAAATAATGCTGTACATGACATGTATATCATGACTTGCGCGTTACGACCAGTCAATTATGTTCGTCATACACTCTTGTCACGCCTTACCAATTTTGGTATACATTAATTTAACGAAACGGCAGCGAGAGGACAAGACCGTGGCATGTAAATGATACCGTTCATGATATGCATGTCAAGATTTTGACCTTATGACCTGTCATTTATGTTCGTCATGCAGTCACGTGATGCCACACCAATTTTGGTGCACATCCCGTTAACGAAACACGGTCAAGAGAGCACAAAGTCGTAGGCGGCTTGATAGATAGATAGATAGATAGATAGATAGATAGATAGATAGATAGATAGATAGATAGATAGATAGATAGATAGATAGATAGATAGATAGATAGATAGATAGATAGATAGATAGATAGATAGATAGATAGATAGATAGATAGATACCATGATGAGGATGACCATGATTACTAAATAAATATAGATGTCAGTGCTATTATTAAAACGCTACATCGCCATTTCGGGTACTTTTTGTTTGACAGCACTGAACACTAGGTTGCATATAATCAATTGATAGTAATTAATCTTGATTACTAATCAACGATAAAAATGAACAGCAGAAATCCATTATATGAAATTATTATCTATCGTCTTATCGTAACTATATACCTTGAAATACCATCTATACTATACATGTGCTTCTACACTATGAACTTGCGCCCATAAATTTCAAATAAATTGTTAGATTCCTTATTATATTTATTACTATTACCAATTTCCTATACGTCAGCGTGATAATGTGCATCACATCTGTAGACTTTTCTGAGTTTTAACATGATCAACATGCATTTTCTCATCAATTTAGCGACAGACATTCTTTTATCCCTGTAGGGCTGCTTTCCCGCAGTAGAATTTAGAAAAACTCTTCGGAAAAAAAATCCAGCCAGCGCAATCATACCAAATTGCAAGAACATGGAAAGGTTGTCGTACTGTACATGCCACAAGAGTGCAATTAGCATATAAATGCTCGTTGCGCTACAATTAACTTTTAAAAAATCACCCCATGCATTTTCAACGGATCCACGAAAGTGTCTCGGGAAAAACATCCAGCCGGCGAATTCAAACTAATCGCGATGTACAGCATAAGAACGTTGTCAGCGTTAAGTCCCTTAAGTGCAATTTGCGAAAATTAAGGCATTCTTAGGTAATCAATTTTTAAAGAACGCTCTCCATAGCGTTACGCCGAGCTCTTTCCCTTATGGTCGACTTTGCCGCTGTACTCTATGTCCCAGATTGCTGGACAAAGATACCTAACAGGGAAACAAACTCTCAGAACCGTCGTCCATATTTGAGTCATTTTGGAGGTAGATATGTCGTTGGAATCGTGGCGCGAAATCCCCTTCAGAAATGACCCCATTTATGAAATATGGGAAAGGTCTTTCACAAGGCAACGCTAGCTGGAATTTTGTACAAACTATTCCTACTCGCCCCCCACTCTTACCTTCGTCACTGTGCCCTGGCCCTTGCGGGAGTAAACTTACGTGACTGCGGCTCGTAAGCTGAGGTGAGTTTGAGACCCCTGGCATAAATAGTGAAGGTGCAGTTAGCAAATAAGTGCGTCATACATTTGCTATTTGGTCAGTCGTCGGAAATAGAAGGTTATACGGTAAAAGGTCGCTAATTCGCACCCCGTTAATTCGGCAAAGCGGATAATTTGGACGTGTTATCTGGTCCTGGCAAGCTTATGCATTGTTTAATTGTATCGAACTCTCGTTACTTCAGTCATATTTGACCGCAGCCCGGTTAATTCGGACGATCCTCGGAGCGCGCCAAGCACGAAGCGCCGCAAATGCTCGACTCACAGGAGGGAAAACGGCGTTCGTGAACAACTCAAACGGCTGCGGTCCTTCATAAAGGCGTGATCGCGATCTACGATCTAACCATTAATCGCGTTATTGGCGACCAAAGACTTCGACGGCTGCGGCCCACTTGCTTCATTTTCGATTTTACTCGGCATACGCGAACTGCGTGGGAGATATATCTATGATCGCGTACATAGCACCTGCGGCAACTACGGGTCAAAGCTGCGACAAGCAATAGTTTCGTTTTCACCGCGTCCCTTCAGAACTGCGTAGTCACCACCCATTATTGTGCATTAGCGAGTCAGGTTTATTCAGCAGCGGATTCTGTGCTGAGCAGTTTCGTTTCGACTGTCGGCGCAGTCCGCGCGCGCGCCTTCGGAACTGCGTTTACGTTATGATCCCGTCTTAATTTAGCAACCACGCTTTCGTCCGCAGCGGATGCGGCACTCGGTAGCTTCGTTTTGAATTCGGGCAATGCGCACGGAATGTCACGCAACTCGAACAGAGTGGAAGCTGTTGAAGATGAAGAGCTTCAGCCGCAGACCACGTGCTGGAATCAAATTCGGTTGCGGCAATATGGCGAATGAGCGCTCATTTGCCGATCATTTTTCCGGCGAAAATGTTATCATCACGTGCGCGTGGGTGGTGGCGGTACGTAATAAGGAAGGGGGGCAGAGCACGTTTAGTGTTAAGACACGGCTGTCTTCAGCCGCGGCCACATTGTGAACGAAGTCGCAAATAAATTTGCTGCATTTACATGGCTCTTGTATGCCAAATATGTACCATGAATTTACGTATTCATCAAGAAAAGGCAAATGCATTGATGTAATAGACACTTGTTTATTGCTTCCTTGATACTTTCGATAATTCGACATTCGGTTAATTCGAAAATTTTTTCCGCGGTCCCGACATCGCATATAAAACACATACATAGGACATTTCTCTTGCACGAGTGTTAACATCCGCGGTTTGTCCCTAATATTCATTGCAAATCTGCACGTTCGGATATAACGCGAACATATGAGAGATCAAGTAATGTTTTGGTGTGTTTTAGTCGGATTGAGTCCGACTGAGGAAAATTTTAGTGAGCCTGAGTCCATGTGCGTCCAGTTGAGAAACATATTGGTGAGTCTGAGTACGAGTGAGCCCTAAGCACAAAATATATTTCTTGAGTCAGTGTGTACCGTAGATACTGCAGTCACCTCTCACCACCAACGTGCTCTGACAATTACGGACAACGTGAGAACCCATTTCAAGAGTCCCTAATATCTCCGAGAAGTTGAGAAGGGTACACATTTGGCCTTGCTACGAACTACTGCAAACCAGGGGCGTAGCCAGAAATTTTTCTCGGGGGGGGGGGGGGGGGTGTTCAACCATACTTTATGTATGTTCGTGCGTGCGTTTGTATGTATGCGTGTATATATACGCAAGCAAAACTGAAAAATTTGGGGGGGGGGTTAAACCCCCCCCAACCCCCACCCCCTTGGCTACGCCCCTGACTGCAAACCCATGGTTAAAGGGAGACCACGCATGGTGCTTGGCCAAAAGAGTGAAAAGTAGAGTGGTGGTCAAAATGGTACAGGGAAGAAGGCCACATCGAGGTGCCATAATTAAATTCAGTTAAACTTAAAGTTTTTAAAAAATCTTTGTGGCAGGAGATTCATCAGGTAGCAGGCTTAGATTTCTTTTAAACCAATGCACCAGCTTTATCTCAATATTTTCGCTAGTCTGACTTACTCTTCACGTTTTTTTTTGTTTTTTTTTATCTTTCGTATTCAAGACTTGAAGAATGGTTTGTTGGCCAGCGCATGAACTCACGTTTTGCTCAACGCTTGAATAAATCGAGCTTTAGCTCATATTTCCGCAGTGCCACCGATTCACACAGGGAAACCCATAGAAATGATGCGAGTACTCACACAAGTGGTCCTGTGTCCCCTTTAAGACGAGCGTAGTCGTAAGTGCCATTCAGCACTCCTTCCACTTCTTGCATATAAGCTCTCCAGTCAATTTCGGTGTCTGGAACATGAACCGACAACCATCGCATCATGCAACGCAGGTGCGCTCATCAAATCGATACGCCACATTGTACTTACACGGTACCCTGCCGATAACTGTGATGTTCACGATAAATTCAATGATTAAAAGAAACGGCACCACTAGGTAAACAATTCCCGGATCGTTCACAAACTGCCACAAGCTGAAATTGCGGAGGTCGTTCATGATGCAGTTGAACGTGGCTCGCAGGTGCCTAGAAAGGACGAAATTCCCTCTCCGCTGATGTTGACTTCTCTTTCCAACAGTCCGCGGAGGCGCCATCCTTATCAGCGCGTTGGATCAGCAGGTGCACTGCGCTTAGCGCCGAAGACAGCGCTGCTACCGTTCACAGAGCATTTCAAAAAGCTTCACAGGCAAAAATGAAAAACCACTCGTGCAATGCCAATGCGCCACATCACAGAGAGGTGAAAACCGGCCGCCGAACGCAATCCCGCCGATCCCGCTGCCTGCGGTGGCGCTGTAGTCGTAGTAGACGCAGTAGACGTGGAGTTGGTAGAGTGCCTCGATGCGCGCGAGGGCATCAAGGCACCCTAAGTAGACGCAGCCGCCACCCACCGCTTGCTCTCTCTGGCTTGCTTCCCAGGGAACACCTACCGCTTGATTTCACTCTCATCGTATTCACAAACGAGCCTCGACTTGAGACCAACACGTTGTTTCTTTCATTCTGTCCTCGTGTTGCTGCGCTGTGCAAACCAACTTGCCCAAATTTCCCTTCTCTTGAGCCTCGACTTGTCCTTCACTCGATGGATGGATGGATGCTATGAACATAGGCGTGCGCACAGGGGGGGGGGGGGGGCGCTGCGACGAACCTTCGGAGAATCGTGGTAGCCGCTACACATCTGTAAGGCATTATGTGCGCTTTGTGCTGTGGCTGATGACGATGAAGAATTATGGCTGAGCACTTTGTAGTGGGTGGGAAGCATTAAACCACACACTCTTTGCGAAATTAGCATTGTGTGATGGCTGGTTGTCGTTTTACTCTTCTGCCACGCTGTATTACATATGTTAACACGATTCCTTGCCCGACATGACGCCTGTATAGCGTATTTTTGCGAAGGAGTTATAAGCACCAGCGTGGCACTGTGGTTGAAGACTCGACTGCCACGCAGGGGGCGCGGGTTAAAATCCCATCCGATCCTATAAATTTGTTTCTCATTTAATTTTTTCTTATTTCACGCGATAGTGGTCACGGACACGGGCGGCGGCGGACAACTATGGGGCCAAAATCAGCTGTTGTGATCGCATAAGAGCCTTCGCTGTAAGAAACTTCAGCGCCGACAATGCCCTCTACACTTTGGCCTGCGTGACAGGCCCGCAAAAGTCGGCTTGCGTTAATATAAACATCTCTGGGTGCCACTGTTTTCGTTTTTCGCACAATTTCAACACATCTTTGCTTCGGAATTCCTGCCTGAGGTACGCGCTTATACTGTACCCTGAGATCTGCTCATATTGCATGAGCTCAGTTGTTCTGGACTGCGAAGTTTTCTCGTGAACCGAAAAACGATTGAAAAAATTTCGGTTTCACTCCGGAACGAAATAATATATAAAGTTTCGGTTAAGTTTTCGTTCTGGTCAAAAATATCGTTTTTTCCGTTTTTCGTTTTCGGTTTTCGTTCCGTTCCGACACCCTGGTCTGCTGAGAAGCAGACTGCAACGAGAAGAACGGCATAGAGTTCCGCTGTATGTTGAGAAGGTCGGGCCGGCGTAAATGGACTTTAAATTTAAAAAGCTATCCCGACTGTCTAGAATTACTTGTGCAGCCCTGGTTGAGGAGCTTGAAGCTTCGGCATTTTATCCTCAAGGCCTCCGAGGACGACCGAAGATTTCGGCCGAAAAGACGCATCTTGTCGCACTGGCCGAGAGCCGCCGAGGATCCCGAGGCGTTTGCATTCCGCGGAGTCCACGCAAAGATGGTCGCGAGCGCTCATCGTCCCTTTTGGCGTCTGCTAGCCAGAAAACGGCCAGAGAGCCGCCAGACCAAAATCGTCCTGGCGAGTTCTGGCGACCCGCGGGTCGCCAGATGCAGCCAGACGGCGAAAAACGAATGCCCACCGGAAGTGCGCGCGCGGTGGGCGGAGCAACCCGAGAAAAAACGAATGCGTTCTGGCTGTCTCTGGCAGCCCGCGGGTAGCCAGATGTAGCCAGAAGGGGAAAATCGAATAGGCACACGTGTAACAGTGTGTACCGTAGATACTGCAGTCACCTCTCACCACCAACGTGCTCTGACAATTACGGACAACGTGAGAACCCATTTCAAGAGTCCCTAATATCTCCGAGAAGTTGAGAAGGGTACACATTTGGCCTTGCTACGAACTACTGCAAACCAGGGGCGTAGCCAGAAATTTTTCTCGGGGGGGGGGGGGGGGGGGTTCAACCATACTTTATGTATGTTCGTGCGTGCGTTTGTATGTATGCGTGTATATATACACAAGCAAAACTGAAAAATTTGGGGGGGGGGGGTTAAACCCCCCCCAACCCCCACCCCCTTGGCTACGCCCCTGACTGCAAACCCATGGTTAAAGGGAGACCACGCATGGTGCTTGGCCAAAAGAGTGAAAAGTAGAGTGGTGGTCAAAATGGTACAGGGAAGAAGGCCACATCGAGGTGCCATAATTAAATTCAGTTAAACTTAAAGTTTTTAAAAAATCTTTGTGGCAGGAGATTCATCAGGTAGCAGGCTTAGATTTCTTTTAAACCAATGCACCAGCTTTATCTCAATATTTTCGCTAGTCTGACTTACTCTTCACGTTTTTTTTGTTTTTTTTTATCTTTCGTATTCAAGACTTGAAGAATGGTTTGTTGGCCAGCGCATGAACTCACGTTTTGCTCAACGCTTGAATAAATCGAGCTTTAGCTCATATTTCCGCAGTGCCACCGATTCACACAGGGAAACCCATAGAAATGATGCGAGTACTCACACAAGTGGTCCTGTGTCCCCTTTAAGACGAGCGTAGTCGTAAGTGCCATTCAGCACTCCTTCCACTTCTTGCATATAAGCTCTCCAGTCAATTTCGGTGTCTGGAACATGAACCGACAACCATCGCATCATGCAACGCAGGTGCGCTCATCAAATCGATACGCCACATTGTACTTACACGGTACCCTGCCGATAACTGTGATGTTCACGATAAATTCAATGATTAAAAGAAACGGCACCACTAGGTAAACAATTCCCGGATCGTTCACAAACTGCCACAAGCTGAAATTGCGGAGGTCGTTCATGATGCAGTTGAACGTGGCTCGCAGGTGCCTAGAAAGGACGAAATTCCCTCTCCGCTGATGTTGACTTCTCTTTCCAACAGTCCGCGGAGGCGCCATCCTTATCAGCGCGTTGGATCAGCAGGTGCACTGCGCTTAGCGCCGAAGACAGCGCTGCTACCGTTCACAGAGCATTTCAAAAAGCTTCACAGGCAAAAATGAAAAACCACTCGTGCAATGCCAATGCGCCACATCACAGAGAGGTGAAAACCGGCCGCCGAACGCAATCCCGCCGATCCCGCTGCCTGCGGTGGCGCTGTAGTCGTAGTAGACGCAGTAGACGTGGAGTTGGTAGAGTGCCTCGATGCGCGCGAGGGCATCAAGGCACCCTAAGTAGACGCAGCCGCCACCCACCGCTTGCTCTCTCTGGCTTGCTTCCCAGGGAACACCTACCGCTTGATTTCACTCTCATCGTATTCACAAACGAGCCTCGACTTGAGACCAACACGTTGTTTCTTTCATTCTGTCCTCGTGTTGCTGCGCTGTGCAAACCAACTTGCCCAAATTTCCCTTCTCTTGAGCCTCGACTTGTCCTTCACTCGATGGATGGATGGATGCTATGAACATAGGCGTGCGCACAGGGGGGGGGGGGGGGGGGGGCGCTGCGACGAACCTTCGGCCCCCCCTGAAGGGAAACCCTGCGCACGCCTATGGCATACACTGACCTCCATTAAAAAGGCTGGATGGCGCACCCCCGGGAGAGTATTTCGGCCGCGCGTTAAAAAAGTCACGTGGTACACGTCGGCTGTGCTGCCCTCTGCCTGCGCGCGCGGAGTTGGCGGGGGTCTGGCCGTTTGGCCGTTGCCAGGTGAGCGAGACCGGCGAGACGCGTGGACGCGGTGGCTCCGGCCATCGTATCGATAGTATGCGCTCCCCTTCTGCGGTAGTGTTATGTTAATTCGGCAGAGTAAAAAGCTGGGCTTGGTGTTCCCTGACTACTGTGCGATGGAGTTAGGAGAAGCTAGGATAGACGCACATCTTCATTATCTTTGTTTATTGCTAGCGTGCATGCTTGTTGACATTCGACCGTCAGTTCGTGTTGCATATCGTGCTTTAATTGTGGTGTTAATCCTAATGCGGCCGGACTGCTCGCACTGAGCTTACAAGAGTGCCCCCTATCTCTAGGCCGCACACCTTGATTTAACAGCACTAACATTGATTCATTTCGTTGTTGCTGCAGTACAAAAGCGTGCACTGTCGGCGCAGAGCATTACGACGTTCGGCGACGAGTATGGCGAGTACGAACAAGGTTCTGTCTTCGGGAGAAGCGGCGCGGCGGGAAATATGATGGGAATTTGCTAGAGCATGGGCCCAACGTGACGGGCCGACCCCGAGTTTCGAGTGAGAGAGGCGTGTCGCGGCAACTGCACGACAAAACTCATCGGGAAGAGAGACGTCGGCCGCCCAGCAACGAAGGGAATCCGATCCTGGCTTGCGAGTGGCCAAAGCAGGAGCTCACGGACCGTTTAGCGGCGTCATATTATCATCGCTGTATCGACAGCTAAAATAGTACTTACTAAAGAACGCACCCCAAAGCCAAGGAAAAGGCACCAGCTCCGTAGTTTCATCAGTCTTCGCGACGCCAAGTCAGTGAAGCTGTGCTGAATTTTAGCCTTGAATGTTGCATTTGTGCGCTGTGACGTGCAGCTCATGCAGTTACTGCGTCATCGCAATGCCCACTGAATACGTTGTAATACCAAAGGAAACATGGCACTGCCGCAGAACCCAACGACGGTCGGAGTGCCGCCGCGGCCGCGTCTTCGTCGCCTAGGCAACCGCGACCGCCGCGCGCGGAGCAGCTCTGTGTACCACGTGACTTTTTTAACGCGCGGCCGAAATACTCTCCCGGCAAACTCCGCGCGCGTTGGCTTCGATAAGCACGGTTTCGGCGTAGTATGACCACGCGCGAATGCACCGCACTTACTAAAGAACGCACTTCAGCCTAGCGTTCGGAAAAGGACAACGTAAGGTAAGCGCTCGCCGCCTAGCGACACCGGAATTAAATCACTGTGTGTGGCCACGGGCCCTTCCATTGAAACGCGCGCAGCTAAGCTGTCACCTTTACCGCCTGGGACCCCTTCCGTGGGCTGTTCCGGACGCCGAGGGCAATTCCATTTTTGGTGCCCTTACTGCCGCAACTGTAGCAAGCCCTGGGCTTGGGCTTTCCTTCCGTACCTAGGCTTTTTCCAGCGCCGCGGGCCTTCGTTGTCTCGTTGTCGGGTCTAGCACTGCTCGCGCTTTGCAATTCCGCCGCCTTTAGCTTCGTCTGTCTAGCCGCGCTGTTCGCACCCTGCGCTTCTTCGAACGTTCTTAGCAACGCGGCCATCTCTGGGGCACTCATCCACTTTCTCCCTTCTTGGAGCGTCACATACCGCACGGCCTCCTCCGACAAATTCTTCTTTAATTGGTCGGCAACCAAAAGCTTCACCAGGCCCTCGAACCACTCGAACGTCGACACCCCCCTTGCGTCAATGTAAAAGTGGAGGTAG